>NW_025861042.1:72237-78232 GCF_002878395.1 Capsicum annuum
AGAGGCTTGTCAGACTAGTATAGATGTTGGGAGTTGACTAATAAGTCGTATTTTGTTATCTTTCTAAAATTCATTTATTCTTGGATGATGATTACTCTGTTGATATTTGAGGGTTATTTATGGAAACCTCGTTGATTTATGCTGAACTGAATGAAAATGGCTCAAAGGGTTAGTTTGGGGCTACTCGTAGCCTCAAGCACCAGTGACACTCTGGGACCCATTTTCCAGGGCGTTACATGTTATAACGCTTGTACTTTATATCACCAGATGACTATATCGCTATGTGATCTAATATATTAGTGCGACTATAGTATGGTCATTTATTCTAATTCATAGCATATGACAATATACGACTTCTAAGAATTCCTAATGAAGACGAACAAACTCTATAGATACTTGACTTGACGAGAGTAGTACAAATATTTTGACCTCAACAAATTGACCCAAGCAGCATGATATGCATAATGTCAGATGGAAAGGATATATGGTCATGTGTTAGGCATATAGAAATTGAAAAATCTATCCACATGTATCAAGTAGACTGTCTCGGCTATTTTAGGATGGACAAATGATTACAGGTCATGCGTTAAAGGCGAAGGAGGTTTTAGCATTACATACCTCAATTTTTGGTTCCACAATATACAATGGGATGCCCCTTTATCTTACAATAGGAACTCTCGATGGATTCATACATAAACTAGTTTTTTGGGTGTCAAACGACTCCAAAGATTCAATCTACATAGACATAATTCATTCATGTCATACTCGACTATGAAATTAAATAGTTGGATCACTAAGACATTCTATCGAATGCCTAGTAGGCATAAATCTCCACAACCCTCAACGGTGGTGCTTAAACAATTAACAACTATTGTCCTAAATAATGAAAATTCTATAAATATATTTATATATGAAACAACTTACTTCACTGCCAAATAGTTCACCCGATACGTAATTCCATCAATTCAATCTAATTTCAACTTTTCCCCTCTCTTTTTTTCCAAGAATCCTAACTAATATAACCCACTTCAAGATTTAACAAAACTCAAACCAAATATCTCTAATACTCATCCATAATCATATTTAAGAACTGAATAAAGAATTTACCTCTTGTAGCTTAAATTCCAACTGTAGATACTATAAATTACTTCTTGAAATCCTTTGAGATTTCCACAAAATTCTCGAGCTTATGATCCTAAGAACGCAGTTATCCCTTCTCCGTTAACAATTCCTTTTTGATAGTTTAGGTTAAATCTCCTTGTTGAAAAGAGAGAAAGAGAAGGGAGAAAGAAGCATAAGAATGGAACATTGTTTCTTGTTTTGCTGGAAAGTTCCTGTGAAAGGTTATGAAATACTCCATTCATTTTCTATTAATAGAAATTTAGAAAAATAATTAACAAGTGGCCCCTGCATGTTTCATATATTATGAAAATATATAAATTTATATATAGTTAAACAAATATAAGGAGGTATGAAATATTAAGATATACTACTCTTCCTAATACTACAATATTAATTTACATTCATTTTTTTATTCTACAATATAATTCCCCTTGAACTATAAGTACCATATCACTCTCTATAGATTAGGAGCTCAACTTATTCAAAATGTTAAACTATCTTCAAAAAAATTTTAAGGTGTTACAGTTTTGTATCACCCAAGCAAGGCCAACGTATTGGCAGATGCCCTTAGTAGACTGTCTATGGGTAGTGCTGCTCATATAGAAGATGATAAAAAAAAGTTAGTTCAAGAAGTTTATCAATTAGCTATATTAGGTGTTTGGTTGGATGATTCAGATGAAGGTAGTGTATGGGTTCGGAATAGTTTGGAGCCTTCGTTAGTTTTTGAAGTGAAGGAGAAGCAAGATAAGGACTCTAGTTTGGTTAAGTTGAAAGAGTCAATTAGAAATCAGAATATTTTCTCCTAAGGGGGAGATGGTGTGTTGAGATACCAGAATAGACTTTGTGTGCCGTGCATTGATGGTTTGAGGCAGCGGATTATGGCAGAAGCGCATGGTGTGCATTACTCTATTCACTCAAGAGCCACTAAGATGTACCGCGATTTGTGGGAGGTCTTTTGGTGGAGTAGTATGAAGAAGGATATTACAGAATTTGTGGCCAAGTATGCTAATTGTCAACATGTTAAGGTAGAGCATCGAAGACCTGGTGGCACCTTGCAGGAGTTTAATATTCCCACTTGAAAGTGGGAAGAGGTGAACATGGACTTTGTGACAAAGTTACCTCATTCGCATCGTCAGCATGATTCGATTTGGGTTATCGTTGACAAAATGACTAAATTAGCCCATTTTATTCCAGTCCATACTTCCTATACAGCCGAGGATTTTGCTAAGCTTTATATTAGAGAGTTGGTTAGATTGCATAGAGTTTCTTTGTCCATCATTTAAGATAGGGTACTCAGTTTACCTCTCACTTTTAGAAATCCTTTCAGAAGGATCTTGGTACCCAAGTTCATCTCAGCTCATCTTTGTACCCTCAGATGGATGGTCAGGCTGAATGGACCATTCAGACCCTGGAGGATACGTTGAGGGCATGTGTTCTTGACTTTAAAGGAATTTGGGATGACCACTTGACTTTGATCGAGTTTTCCTACAATAACAGTTATAATTCTAGTATTCAGATGGCCCCATTTGAGGCTCTCTATGGGAGAAGGTGTAGATCACCAATTGGTTGGTTTGAAGTGGGTGAGGTTTCTTTGATAGGACCATATGTGGTGTTTGAAGCAATGGAGAAAGTTCAGTTAATTCAAGAGAGGTTGAAAATAGCCCAGAGTCTTAAAAATCTTATGCAAATGTGAGGAGAAGAGATCTTATGTTTGAGGTTGGTGACTTAGCTTATCTAAAGATTTCACCCATGAAGGGGGTGAAATATTTTGGCAAAAAGGGGAAGCTTAGTCCCCGATATGTTGGCCCCTATAGAATATTGAGTCGTGTTGGGAAGGTAGCATATAAGCTTGAGTTGTCTGCAGAATTGTCATCCGTTCCCAGTGTTTCATGTCTCCATGTTAAAAAAGTGTATTGGTGATCCAACTATTTTAGTTCCCTTAGAAAGCACTGAGATTCAAGATAGCCTTTTCTTATGAAGAAATTCCAGTTGAGATCCTTGATCACCAGACTCGTAGACTAGAAACAAAGAAGTTTCCTTGGTCAAAGTTCTTTGTCAGAATGAGTTCGTTAAAGGTGACACTTAGGAAGTAGAAGCAGATATGCAAACTAAGTACCACCAACTTTTCTTCGCAAACTCAGATTCAGCCTAAGGTAACGATTTTCCTTAAATTGACTCTCTTCAGTTCTCAATTCTGGCTATATAATCCATCACATGTCATTGTATGCATTCATGAATATCAGTTTAGTTCATGTATCATATTTCAGACTCAGTTATGTTATTATGTTTCCAGTCATGCATGTTCAGTATATGTTCTCAGTTCTCCTAGTTTTCTCAGCTAACAAGTCTCATTCGAGGACGAATGTTTCCAAGGGGGAGATAATGTAACACCCATCATTTTTGGGCAAGAATTCAAACCGTTGTTCCTAAGTATACAGAACTAAACCCAATGATTCTATGTTTATGTATATGTGATTATCAATTCTATAGTGTTGTAATATACTTGTATATAATTGAGGTCATAAAAATCTCCTAACTCAAAGACAAGTTGAGGACTCTTTTATCGATAGAGTTTTGATGGATTCTCCTACTAGGGTCCAATTTAGATGAGTTCTCCTAGAATATATCAATTCAGCTGTCCCACTATATATCAAATGAAAGGTCTTCGAGTCTTATTTCCAATGCACTTGGTTTTACCTTAATTCGATATTGAAGTGGAAAGTTATGCTCATTTCACCTCAGCATGTCCGTCTGTCAACAAGGTGACAACTTGAGGTGATAAGCCATCAACTAAGTGACGACTTATCAACCAAGTCATTAGCCTTAGCCAGAATGTGATCAATTCCAGCTACAAAGTGACAACTTGAGGTGATAAGCCGTCAACTAAGTGACGACTTATCAACCAAGTCGTCACCCTTATACAGCAAGGGTCCAAATCAATCTTGGGGATGATGACTTAGTTGATAAGCCATCAAATAGTTGATAAGCCATCAACCAGTTGATAAGCTATCAACTGAAAATTTCAGCGACTTTGATTCAATTTTCGTAGGGGTATTTTGGTCTTTTCCTCACCTCAAACCTTACCTCTTAACTTAAATCTCCAAATAAGTGTATTTGGCCATTATCAATTAGTTTTAAAAGCCATTAACCCTCTTTATTCCCAAAAATAAGATTAGGGTTTATTCTTAAGGTCATCTCCCAAGAACTTCGAGACTCCATTACATTCTCTTCAAGATAATCAAGAATTCAAGGCTTTAATTCAAGAACATCAATAGGGATCCAAAGTCAAGTTTCTTTATCAAATTAACCTAATAAGGTATGTGGGGTCATGAACAAGGATACTCCTTTCATTCTTGTGCCCAAAACTAGTTTTAAAAGTTGAATTTACATGAATTTCGATTTAGGGTCCATACCCAATTATCATTACTTGAAGTTTATGAAGTTACAAGTGATTTAAGTGTTGAATTGCATATCTACTTTCACATATTTATGCGTAAGACTTGATTTCATATATTGAGAATTGAATTTCATTATTTTGACTAGAATCATTAAAGTATTTCTAGATAATCATTATTGAGCATAAAGTTTTTTGTGATTTGATATGATTTTCAAGAATTAGTTTGAAGCCTCAAGTTTAAATCTTGATATTTCAAGAAAGTTGATGTTTAAGCATTCTTTGATAAGTATGTATTCAGATTTTAAGCAAGATTTGATCTTTTGATCCTCAGCTAAGATATGGAATCCACACAGATTAGTTTTGATTATAGTTTAAAACAAATTGAAGCATAACTAATTTTCATTATAAACCCTTATGTTATTTTAAAGCGGATTTCCTATAAAATGAGCATATAGATTAAAGGGAGTAGAATTTAGCATCGAGTTAGGTATGTGTCCTAGTTCACATACCCTAGAATTATGAGCCAACATGGGTACAGATTCAGAGTATTTCTATTTATATAGATGCAGATACAGATTGTGATCACTCAACTCAGGTTATACTCCTTGGCAAGAGTATGACACCTTACTCCAATGTGAGGTTTTACCCTTAGGGGAACTAGACTTTGTACACCAAGATAGCTCACAAGGTGTATGTTGGTTAGAAGAACCTCCCTAAGTCCTAAGAAAGAATAAAAGAATAAGTTTTAGAAACTAAGTGTAAAGGCTCACAATTTTATTCAGATATTATTTTGCATCGGATATCAACTATAAGATTTCAGCTTTCAGTTTAAGTATGATAAAAATGAGTCTCTTTACACTTAGTATGCATGACTTGGCAGTATACTTAACTTTAGTCCTACTTAGTCCACAAACAGATAGAATAACAGTACAACTTTTAGAACTAAGTGTGATGTCTCACAAAGATTGTTTTTATGCTTTACTACAATATTCTTATATTTTGCATCTTTTACATTATTCAAGCCAATGTGAGTCACTTACACCTAGTATGCACTCTTTATAAGTTATATGCACATTCAGTTACTATTTTACTTATGCATCCACCCCCACATGCTCAGTATATTTCAAAAGTGTTGATCCACATATACGTCTATGAGCTACATTGTTTAATAATCTAGGTCCAGGTCCTCAGTTCTAGCAACGTGATTGGCCGGGAGCATCTCTATCAATATCCCGACAGTTGGTGAGTCCTCATAGTTCGAGGACCCATTGATTCAGATTTTCAGCTTTATGAAGTATTTTGATCAGTTGTTTTCAGTTCAGTTCGAGTTAGGTAGGGGTCTATCCCAGTGACTCTCTAGTTAGTAGTAGTAGAGTCTTGTCCGACTGTTAGTTACATTTCTAATTTTAAAGTGTTGGTTGACTAGATTTCTAAGTTAAACACTTTCAGATATTATGTTCAGTTAAACCCAGTCCA
>NW_025861042.1:81232-109002 GCF_002878395.1 Capsicum annuum
TAGTACACTTCTAAACCAATTAAAATACTCTTATGTAATTGTTTACTTAAATTATAATTCTATTTAAGTAACTTTTTGGAAATCCTTATTTAACCGTCACTAATGTTCATTCCACCCTTATTTAACCTTCACTAATGTTCATTTCTTTTTCTTCTTTCTTTGTTTTTCTATTATTTGATTTTGATTTGATTTATGTTATTTTTGTGCATTTGCTTTGATTTTTTTTTCTTGTCTTCTTTTAGTTAATAAATAATGATAAAGTGATTTATTTTTGTCTATTGTTATAGTTGTGTCTATGTCTTTTATATGTTATGATGTTATGGTGTATGATGATATCATGTTTGCGCATGTATTCTTGCATGCAACAACACTAAAGAAATAAGTATCGTAATAAAAAATGAGGAATGTAATAGGTTGTTTTAGTAATTCAAGCAGGGAATCGAAAATTATGAGTTGTAATTTCCTATGCTGTTTAAAGTTACGGAAGTAGTATATATTTGGATTAGTAGTATATGTTTGGATTTATTTGATTAATTTATTAATTATGACTAACTTATTTGATAAAACTAAATTTAGATATTCCCCAAAATATTATTTAGATGAATAAAGTACAAAAATTACAAAAATATAAAGAATTAAAGCAAATAATATCTAAAAAACTTAAAGAATTAAAAATAAGAATAGAAAGACTACATTATAACATAATTGCCGGAGTTAGTAAAAACTCAATAAATGCACAAAAAGAAGAAATATCAAATTTAGAATCGACAATAGATAGTCTAGAGTATACATACCAACATGATCTATTAACAATTAAATAAAAAATGAACAAAGAAGAATGTATAATAGATGAAAAAATATATGAAAATCATGAAGGATTAAAAATAAAAATAGTATTTTCTAATCTAGGAAGAAGGTATAAGAAAATAGGTGAACATTTATATTTAATGTTAGAAAAAGAAGAATTAAAATTAGAAGATAAATTGACAGCTATGGTAAGAATAGAAAAAGAAAATGAAGAAATAGAAAGAAAAAAGGAAATAGAAAAAATAAAACAACAAACTACAGAAGAAATACAAAAAATAGTAGTAACTAAACATAGAAGGATTGTTGAATTAGAAAAAGAACTACAAATGCTAAAAGATTTGTATGAAAAAAGACAGAAAGAAAAAGAAGAAAAAGATAAAAAAACAAAAATTATTAAATGAAATAAATCAATTTAAAGAAAAATTAGAAATAAGCAATAAAGAAATAGAAACCAGGGAATTAGAAATAAATACAATAGATGTTGAAGAAACATATAATTATGATTCGGAAGATAGTGAAATACAGAAATTTTAACAAATACAAAAAATTTAGAAATCAATGAAAAACAAGAAATAATTAATGAAGAAAACTTAGAAAATAGAAACACAGAAATAAATACTCTTGATAAAAAAGAAGATGAAAATATAATACTTAGAACATCAGAAATAAGAAAACCTACATATTATAAGAATAAATTTAAAAGATATAATCTAAAAGATGAATATGACAGATAGACACCAAAACAAATAGTTAATAAAAATTATAAATTTTTAGACTTAGATTGTGTAATAGATACAGAAAAAATAATATAATTATGGATAGGATATATGACAAAACAATTATTAGATAATAATATAAACGAAACAGATGCACCAAAATATATAAAAAGAACACTAATAGGAACAGTGAAATTATGATTCTCAAAGTTAACTGAAAATAGCAAGAAGGTATTAAGAACTGATAAACCATCGTCAACAACTACAACTAAATTAACAGGTATAGAATTATTAAAAAAATATGAAATAGCTATAAAAGACAAATTTACCAGCATGACAACAATAGAAGAAGAACAAAAAGAAGAAAAAGATACAAATAGGAATTTAATGTTAAAATTAGCAATATGTAATATGTGTTACACAGATGAGTATACTTGCGCATTTAAAGAATATTATTATAAAGGAACATATAATACAAAAGAAAGTAAAGAAATAAGAAAATTATATTTTAATAAATTACCTGAACCATTTAGTTCAAAAATAATAAAAAGTTGGGATGAAGCAAAAATAGTAGATACTTTAGGAGCAAGAATAAAATTTTTACAACAATGGTATAGAAACCTATGTGAAAAATATAAAGAAGAAATAAAAATAGAAAAAATCAACTTAATTTCTTAGAATTAGAATTAATGAGTATTAATATCTTTGATACTTTAAAATCAATAAAGGTCCAAGAAAAAATAAGATCCAGGGGCATAATCATATCCATGAGTTTTAACATTTAAGGTTAAAGCGTCAGTTTCAACGATTTTTAACCAGTTAGGGTTTGCAAGCGAAGTACAAGGAAGGGTTTGAACTCTGTCTCGACAGATATGAGTATTTGGCAATTTATAATTGATATCAAGAGCATGACCAGATGCAGACGCAAACACAGAGGATATTACTGATTCACAACCACCGGAAGTTCTGATAGAAGAAGAAGAGATTGAAAAAGCCGAAGCCTTCATAAAAAAAACATTAATAAGAAATTTCGCATGTTGCAAAGATAAAATAACACCTCAATTTGGATGCGAAGAAAGATATTATAAGAAAAGAAAAAGACATAAGAAATATAAGAAATACAAAAAATCAAAATATAAATATAAGAAACCAAGAAAAAGATATTATGTAAAAAATTATAAACATAAAAGACCATATAGGAAAAAGAAATCTATAAAAGAATGTACTTATTATAATTGCGGAAAATTAGGACATTTAGCTAGAGATTGTAAATTACCTAAAAACCCAAAAAAAAAAACAAATATCAGAATTAAAAATAGAAAATACAGAATATATGCAGATAGATTATATAGTTTACGAATTAGAAAGTGAAGACAGTATATATAAAATTTCAGAGAATAAAACAGATAATGAAATAGATAGTGAATTAAATGAATTAAATGACTGAAGAAGATATAAAAATAATAACAAGGAAGAATATTTAAGTGAAGAAGGAACAGATCAAAAAATAATATTTGATAGTCACATATTTGATGAAATAAAAGGAAAAGAATTAGATTTAAGTGTAGAAAAAATCTTTAAAATACCAACAATAAAAAACATATTTAGCAAAAGAAAAGAAGAATACTACGTAGTAAGCCAAAAAGAACATGTAATAGACTGTAGATATGCAAAATGTAAAGCTAGTATACCACTAGTAACAAAAAGAATAATTAATAAAGAAATAAATGATATAAAAATTAGAGACCAAATAAAATACATACACCTAGGAGGTACAGAGATATTAATAAAAGCATGTTTTAGAGAAGGAATAGATACACCAATAGAATTATAACTAGCAGATGATAGAATTATAAAACCTATTAAAAAAGTATAATAACTGCCATAAAAGGAAATTTAATATACCAAAAATTTAAATTTATAATAAGTGCAAATTATTTAGTAGCAATAACAGATTAAAAATATAGATAAATCATTTGTATTATATTAGAAAATATCAGGAATAGAACTAACCCCAGGAAGTAAAATATTTACAGCAAGATATAAAAATCTATATGTATTAACAACAAAACATAAAACAACGGAAAAAAATAAAATTAACCAAATACAAATAGAAAGTCCTTTCGAACAATTTGTAAAAACAATTGATAATAATGATTATAGTTATAGAGACATAGATATAGAAGAAAATTTAGAAATAATAAATGATAGAATAAGCACAACAAAAAGAATAGCTTATGAAAAACCAGAATCATCAAGTTCATCAAAAAGAACAAGTTATGAAACAAGTTCAACAACTAATTTAAACCAATATTACATAACAAGAACAATAAATGAAAAATAATATTTAATACTCTTAAATACAGGACAAGAAGAAAATTATATAGCAAAATATCTAATAAAAATGAGGAAATAAAATCTGACAATAATATATACCCAGATCTACCAAGAAGTTTAATAACACTAAAAATATAGCAGAAAAAGAAATAACAATAGGAGTTAGAAAAATAAAAATAGAATTTGAAATAAAGGAAGAAATGCAAAAAACAGACATAATATTAGGAATAAAATGGCGAGAACAAGTAAAACCATATAATATAGAGCATACACAGTTATCTATAACATATAATAGAGAGAAATTATTCTTAAGAAGAGCTTTAACGTGATATGAAAATATATGTATTAATGAAGATAGTAGTAGAAGGGTATTACAGTAGATATTATACGCCTATGATAGATACATGATCAGAAGCTAATTTATGTAGATATAATTGTTTATCAAAAAGTAAATGGGATAAATTAAAGACACCAATAATAGTTAAAGGATTTAATAACGAAGGAAGATTAATTACTTATAAAGCTAAGAATGTAAAAACACAAGTATGGGATAAAATATTAACAATAGAAGAAATCTATAATTATGAGTTAACATCAAAAGATATACTTTTAAGAATGCCGTTTTTGATAAATTATACCCACATATAATAACTAGAATGGATTGGTGGTTTACAACACCATGTAAATAGAAAGTAAGATCAAAATGAGTTACTAATAAAATAAGAAAGAAAACTGATTGGATAGAAGGAAGTGAAAAAATTACAAAAAAATTAGAAAATATAAAAAATACTGAAGATACAATAGAATTGGTCGTATTTTCAATAAATAAAAAGGAAATAACTATATTTCCAATAAGTAAGATAGAAATAATTAATAAAAAATTAGAACAATTATATAGTTAAGATCCATTAAAAGGATGGGAAAAACATAAAACCACTATAAAAATATAATTAATAGATAAAAATAGCATAATAACTCAAAAACCATTAACATATAATTTTGACGATTTAAAAGAATTTAAAATGCACATAGAAGAATTATTAGAAAAACAATACATACAAAAAAGTAATATTAAACATAATAACCCAACATTTATAGTAAATAAACATAGTGAACAAAAAAGAGAAAAAAGTAGAATGGTTATTGATTATAGAAATTTAAATGCAAAAACTATGACATATAATTACCCAATACCAAATAAGATATTAAAAATAAGACAAATACAAGGATATAATTACTTTAGTAAATTTGATTGTAAATCAGGATTTTACCATTTAAAGTTAGAAGAAGAATCTAAGGAATTAACCGCATTTACGGTACCACAAGGATTTTATGAATGGAATGTACTACCATTTGGATATAAAAATGCACTAGGTAGATATCAACATTTTATGGATAGTTATTTTAAACAATTGCTTAATTATATAGTATATATAGATGATATACTACTATATACAAAGACCAAAGAAGAACATTTAAAATTATTAGAACAATTTACGGATATAATAAAAAAATCGGGAATAAATTTAAGTGAAAAGAACGTTGAAATTATGAAAAATCAGATAGAATTTTTAGGAATACAAATAGAAAAAAGTGGAGTAAAAATGCAACAACATATAGTACAAAAAATAATAAATTCGAAAGAAGAATTAGATACGAAAAAGAAATTACAATCATTTTTAGGATTAGTAAACCAAGTAAGGGAATATATTCCAAAATTAGCAGAAACTTTAAAACCACTACAGAAAAAATTAAAAAAGGATGTAGAATATAACTATAATGAAGAAGATAAAAAACAAGTTCAGAAAATAAAATTACTTTGTAAAGAATTACCAAAACTACAATTTTCAGATGAAAATAGAAAATTCATATATATAGTAGAAGCAGATACTAGTGAATGTAGTTATGGAGGAGTACTTAAATACCAATATGAAACAGAAAAATTCGAACACCATTGTAGATACTACTCAGGTACGTTCAATGAAACAGAAATAAAATGGAAAATAAATAGGAAAGAATTATGTTCATTATATAAATGTTTGTTAGCATTTGAGCCATATATTGTATATAACAAGTTTATTGTACGAACAGATAATACACAGGTACGCTGGTGGTTAACAAAGAAAATACAAAATTCCGTTATAACAAAAGAGATTCGGAGACTAGTCTTGAATATATTAAATTTTACTTTTATAATTGAAGTAATTGGTACTAACAAAAATGTTATTGCAGCTTACATATCAATACAAAGCTACACAGACTGATATAATAGAAAAGGATACTCTAGAAAAAATACTCAACACCCTAACTATGCTTTCAATGAAAGTGGACAGTATGAGTAATGAAATAGAAAAGCTAAAGACTAATGAAGTTAAACTGAAGTCTATGCTTTCAATGGTTATCATTTTTAAAAGAATAACCAAAGGTACCATATTTTTTATAAAAATTTACACGGCACCAGCAGAGATATTATATGATGAAGTTAAAAAACCCATACAAGTTGTAAAGATAGGAATGACACGAGACATGATTATACCACAAGATATTATTCCACAACCAGAAATACCTAGAATTGAGATACCAAAATTTTATGCGAATAAGAGAATTATCGGACTATCTACAATTTTCAAGAGCTAGCGAACACATACTGCAACCAAAATCCCATATGGAGTTATTATTCAAGAAATCATGTACTAATATATTCAAATTCAAAGGAATTACGAGAAACAGATATGGAAATTATTAGGCAATGGATTCTGACGTTACTCAAACTAGAGAAAGAACCTATCGCCAGAGCTATCAGAGAAAAATTTATTTCAGAAGAATTATTAACCAGATATTTCAAGACAATTGGACATAAATATCCAGCTCATAAGTGTTCAAAATGTAATGGAGGAGATAATGATATCCCAGAAGTTCAGCTAGAATAGAAGAAAAATCAACCAAGGAGATAAGAACGCCAGCTAGAAGATACAAGATAAGAAGCAATAATGGAGATATGGAAAAGTAGCAGATACGACAACGAGAAGATATCAACGGAGTAATAATAGAAGACAAGCCATTAAATTGTGAAAGCAACATGTAAACTTTCACAATACATTTTACGTAAAGTATTGAAAATTTTTGTATAGGCTAGATTTTTAGACTTTTTAGGCTTTAGGCTTTTTGACTATTATTAGTCTAGGCATTAATGATTTTTGTCCTATTAGAAGACTTTTTTGTAAAGTAGACTAATTTTAAAAACGTGCAGATTCTTGTAAAGATTCATTCAGTCTATAAATAAAGATGAACCGAAGGCATTGCAAAGCAAGCCTTCATGTGTTGAACCAAAAACTCTCTCCTATCCACAACAAATATTTTGCTTAGTTATTAAAAATAGATTTATTTCAATGGAAAAAGCTATGAAGGAACAAAGCTTAGAAATATCAAACCTACCCAAACAGGTATATTTATTTATGATTATGAATAGCTAAATTCATAATTCCCAACAATCATGGTATGATAAAATAAATTCATGTTAGTTACTTTATAGTAGAATTATTCGAAGAATAATATGTTAAGAAGTTTATTAGCAAAGTGGAAACGGAGAAAAATCCCTAAGAACTATACCATCCTAAAGGTGAAACCAATGAGGCAAGAAGCCGGGGTGGGGAGTAACCAGAGTAGAGGCACTGTTTAAAGGAAAAGTATCCAGATTACCATGCTAATAGTGACCGAAGAACATGTTATTTAAAAATAATCTAGTATATAGTAATCTAAGATGACCATATTTTGTTATGTACATGATTGAAGGGAATATTTTGAAAATAACAATTTTATGAAAATGAATAATTATTTATCTGATGTGATGGTAGATAAATTTAAAATACTTATTTTGTATGCACTTAAGGATATAAAAGTAGTAGATATAAGAAAAATCATATTAGAAAAAAACATTTGGTAAATATTATATGACTAGAGTAAATTACATACCATACCTACCTAACTACTCTTACAAATACTTACCATGATAAATTACATAGAATTTGTGGAAAAAGATATGAGAAACATACAGTTAATAGAAAAACAGATGAAAGTAAATTTAGATAAATACATGGAAACTACAGATATAAAATATATAGAATTTCTTAATGAAAATATGCAAGAACTAATAAGACTAAAACAAACAACTACAAAATATTATAATAAAATATTTAGTCAATTTTAAATGATAGATAATCTTAAAGTCTTAATCTTATATATACTTAGAGATATAGAAATTATAGACATAAAGAAAATAATATGAAAAAAATTACAAGATTATGAAGAGGAAAAATTATTAAACAGTATAGAAAACTTACACATATATTATGAACATCAATATTACTTAGATTCAGATGGATATTATTCAGAATAAATAAATGTTAGAATATATAAAAAAGATTAGAGAAAGGCAAAATTGGATATATGAAGAAGTTAATTACAGAAATCAACTTGAAATAGAAAAAAGACAACTAGAAGAAAAATTACTTAAAATGAAATTAACCTTAGAAAAAGAAGATACAGATAATGATTTATTTAATACATGCGAAAAATTATTTAATACAGATGGAAAATTACCTATACATGAACAACAAATACTAGTTAATCAGATAAAGAATATAAACCTACGCATTGAATATAGCAAAGTTAGAATAAAATACTACACAGAAATTGCTAAAATTTCAATAGGATAAAATAATAAACTACACAAATTAATGAATACATCTTACGAAAAGAATAAATCATTAAAACTAAACTTAAGAAATATCCACGCACAAAGAAAAATAGATTCATTATTCATATAATAGATCTATTTCACAAGTTAGTTATCCGCACCCCCTACAAATGGTATCTACTTCTGCAGGTTCAAGCAAAGGAGTTAGGAAAAACACAAATATAAACCTAAAAAGGCTATTTGATAAACCATTTATTCCAAATACACCAAAAGATCCTATGTTCATACCCCCACAAATTACCATATACCGAGATAGTTTAAACCAAGACAAAAAGACCTACAACTATACAGCCTGAACATACATAGAAAATATTTACAAAATACAAACCTTCTTAAATACCAACCCCAGAGCTATAAACATCCAAGAACCACATACGAATTATATAACCCAGAAACTAACTGGATACAATAAGCTAATTGCTTTACCCAAAATCAAACTAAGTCTAGTTAAAACCTGTTACGAATATGGACTACTTAATACCATATATACCCAAGACGGAAATGAAATATCCAAATACCAGAAATATATGATTCATTTAACATTTTTAAAAGAATAACCAAAGGTAACCTATTTTTTATAAAATTTTACACGGCACCAGCAGAGATATTGTATGATGAAGTTAAATCACCTATACAAGTTGTAAAAATAGGAATGACCCGAGATATGATTATACCAGAAGATATTATTCCACAACCAGAAATATCTAGAATTGAGATACCAAATTTTTATGCAAATAAGAGAATTATCGGACTATCCACAATTCTTCAAGAGTTAGCAAACACTTATCGCAACAGAAATCCCATATGGAGTTATTACTTAAGAGGTAATGTAATAGTATACTCAAATTCAAAGAAACTATGAGAAGCAGCTATGGAAGATGTTAGATATTGCAAGTTAATTGGACATAAATATCTAGATCATCAATGTTCAAAATGTAATGGAGAAGATAATATTGTCCCAGAAGTTCAATTGGAATAGAAGAAGATAAAAGCGACAGTTGAAAGATGCAAGATATGAAGCAATAATGGAGATACAGAGCAATAAAAAAAAGATAACTACGGATAAAGAAAGAAGACAAAGAAAGTAATTCAAGGAGAAAAAGAAATATGAAAGATTTAAAATAGCTAGATAGCTTTACGTAATTATCATGTAACTAGCCTTAGGTTTTTTCACTTTTCTTAGTCTTTTTTGGCAAGTAGTGCCATTATTAGATTTTTTGGCAAGTAGTGTCATTATTAGATTAGACATTAGCTTTATGACTTTGCAGAAACATTTTTTTCTTACTTTTGTAAAGTAGCTGACAGATGTAAAGAAAAATAGTGTACGGATTTTCATTTCTAAGAATATAAATAAACGAGCAATTGCTCAGATGAAGGCAAGCCTTCATACATTGAAGCACAAAATCTCTTGTCCACAACAAAAATTTTGCTTATTTATTAAAAAACAGGTATATTTTAATGGAAAAATCTATGGAGGAACAAAGCTTAGAATTATCAAAACTATCAGAACAGGTATATTCATTTACTATTATGAACAGCTAAATTCATAAATTCCTATTAATCATAATATGATAAAATAAGTTCATGTTAGTTGCTTTATAGTAGAATTATTCGAAAAATAGCATGTTAAGAAGTTTATTAGCAAAGTGGAAAAGGAGAAAAATCTCTAAGAACTATGCCATCCAAAAGGTGAAATCGGTGAGGCAAAAAAGTCGTGATAGGGGAGTAACCAAAGTAGAGGCGCTGTTTAAGGGAAAAGTATCCAGATTACCATGCTAATAGTGACCGAAGAATATGTTATTTAAGAATAATCTAGTATATAGCAATCTAAAGTGATCATATTTTGTTATATGCATGGTTGAAGAGAATATTTTGAAAATAGCAATTTTATGAAAAATGGATAAATATTTATCTAACGAAATGGTAGATAAATTTAAAATTCTCGTTTTATATGTACTTAAGGATATAGAAATAGTGGATATAGGAAAAATCATATTGGAAAAAATATTTGATAGATATTTTATGACTAAAATTAATTATATACCACACCTACCGAACTACTCTTATAAATACTTACATGCCAAACCCACACACTAACTATGATAAATTATGTATATTTAGAATTTTGGAAAATAGATATAAAATATATACAATTTCTTAGTGAAAATATAGAAGAATTAATGAGATTAAAACAAACAACTAAAAAATATTATAATAAAGTATTTAACCAATTTTAAATGATAGATAATCTTAAAATCTTAATCTTATATATACTTAGAGATATAGAAATTATAGCTATTAAGAGAATAATATAAGAAAAAATATTAGACTATGAAATTAAAACTATAAATTGGATAGAACCGTTATACCTGGATAATTACTCAGATGGATATTATTCAGATTAAGAAATATTAGAATATATTAAAAAAACTAGAGAAAATCAAGATAATCTAACTGAAGTAATTAATTATAGAAACCGAATTAAATAATGGAAAATATAAAAGAAAAATGGATAGAAGAAACCCTAGAAAAATTAGGAAAAAGTACATGTGATAGTTTATATAATTTTAAAAACTCGCTACGAGAAGAACAACACAAGATAATAAATAGCATTGAAAATCTAGAATTAGATATACATTACAGTACAATTAGGATAAATTATTATACAGAAATTTGTAACTCTGCAATTACTACAGGATAAAATGATAGACTATGAATATTTAAAATACTGGAGACAAAATATGGAAGAAATAATATTATTAGAAAACTTATGAAAGATAGTCTAATTGGATATTTTGAAACAAAAGATATAGAATATTTAAAATACATTCAAAATAATATAGAAGAATTACGAAAATTAAGGGAAAAAAATAAAGAATAATATAGTAAAGCATTTAACCAATTACCATATGATCACCCTACCAGATATGAATATCGATAAAACTAACATAAATAAACTCAAAATAATAATATTTCGAGAAGTTAAGAAATATCCATGCACAAATAAAAATAGATTCATTCTACTTATAATTGATCTATTTTACCACACAAGTTACCATACAAGTTATCCGCACCCCCTAAGCAACCTTTCTTATGGCTTTAGAAGAGACATCAAAGATGATCTTTGTTTGGACTTGATTAAAGCGGTAAATTTTTGTTGCATTTTTGCTCTCAAATTGAGTGTCTTAATTTGATTTTTGATTAAGCGTGAAGTTTAAGAAAACACTTATTATATGCACTTATGTGGTTCATAAGATAAGTAATTTTTTTTTCCTACTTTTTCTTGGTGTTTATTTATTTTAACTGTTAATTGCTATTTTTAAATAATTTTATTCTATTACATATGATTTTATTTATTTACATGAGATACGCGTGTGAAGTACATACACTTGATTAGTTCATATAAATTGAAATGAAGGGAATAGTACTATTTCACTAATTAAAAAGGAGGAAATGATCTTTTTTCACTCTTTTTTGGCGAAGAAAAACTGTTTTATTGTTTTCATGATAACATACTAAAGTTATTGTTTTAGTGGTTAAGCCGACCTTGTTTTCAAAGTCGAAATATTATTCAACTTATTTTGGAATTTAATGACCAAACATTGATTCCCTAATTAAATTATTTCGAAAAGGATCGAATAATTTTTGTGGCTAAATAAATTAATCAAGAGGGTCTAGAAACAAACGAAAAGTGCACGAGGTACAGGCGACCTGAGTGTGGAATTGATGGTCTTGCAAAGAAGTGAGTCTGCAATAAGCAGGTGACCTGAGACTTTATTAAATAATGCGTATTTAGTACGATAAAATTGTTTTGCAAATATTGTTTAATGAAAGATAAATTTATTTTATCAAAAAACATATTCACTAAAAGAAACAAAGAAATGATCTTTTTCCTTTAAGCTGGGGTAATCAATTTTTTTTTTTTGCAATTATCTTATTTCGTACTAATTTGATGTTAGCGTCGAGCACTTGGACGTTATTATCAGTTCGATCTTTATACTTCAAAATTTTATCAAAGTATAATTTGATTTGCATTTTATCATAATCATACGAATACTCCATCTGTGTTTCAAGTTGAGAGTTCTATTTTGACTTGACATGAAATTTATGAATATGAAGAAGACTTCCAAATTTTTTATATTAAATTTAAAAATATGTCAAATATACTATAATGTCTATCAATTTTATGTTCTTAAACATGTCAACAGAAAGTTGAAAATATTGAATTAAAAAGTCGTTATAAAGACAAAGGCTGGCCTCATTATAAAGAATTCTAGATGTTTTTTTGTTAAAAAAAATACTACATGTATTCATTAGAAAGAAAATGTTATGAACTAATAAAGAATAAAGAAAAAGAATAGAGAGAATAGAGAGAGTGATTGTTATTTCTTCTCTTGAGGGATGAGAGATCATAAGATTGTAAATACAATGAACAAAACTCCTCCATTTATAGGGGAAAGTTACTCCTAGTTCGAGTAAAAGATGGATGCTTCAAATCTTAATAGATATCAAAGTAGATCTTGATAGATCTTGATAGATATTTACTATAATGTAAATACATTTATAACACTCCCCATTGAATGTCTAATTAGTAGATAATGTGCCTCGTTAAAACCTTACTAGAAAAAACCCAGTAGGAAAAAAAATCTAGTGAAGGAAGAAAGTACACATCTCTAATAATACGCATTTCGGCTGCCTCATTAAAAACCTTACAAGGAAAATCCGGTGGGATAAAACCTCGTAAGGAAAAAAGAGTACAACTCATATTAACTCCCCCTAATGAGAACATCCTTGACCTTTGCATCTCGATCTTGTGCAACATCTTCTTGAAAGTTTCAATTGGAGAAGATTTGGTGAATAAATCAGTCACATTGTCAGTTGAATGAATCTGTTGCACATCAATATCATCATTCTTTTGTAGCTCATGTATGTAGAAAAGCTTTGGCAAAATATGCTTTGTTCTATCTCCATTTATGAATCCTCCCTTAAGATGTGCTATGTATGCTAAATTATCTCTGTATAAAATTGTGGGTAGATTGTCATATTTCACACCATATTTTTCTCGAATGAGGTGTATCATGGACCTCAACCATACACATTCTCGGCTTGCTTCATGAATAACTATTATCTCAGCATGATTTGATGAAGTGGCTACGATAGACTGCTTTGTATATCTCCAAGATATGAAAGTACCACCACATATGAACACATAGTCTATTTGAGACCGAGCTTTATGCGGGTCAGATAAGTATCCATCATCAGCATGATCAATACGATCGGGATTGCAAACTTTAGAATAAAACAAGCTCATGTGTTTTATCCCATTTCGAATTTAAACAAATAATCTATTGCTTTAAAAACTCTCCAAAAGTTTCAATGATGTTCAAGCAATAAGTTTATACAATATAATGATTATAAATAAGTTTCCCAAAAACTTTTTTATGCTTTAAGCAGTTTGAATCTTTAAAAGTTTTCACATAAGTTTTGTCAAGTGACAATATTCAACATTTCATGAGTGACATCTTCAAGTGCCTGGACTGCAAATCAAATAAGTTTTACGCTTACCAAAATGCATCCTTTCATTTCACTTGATAAAGTTTCTACATCAACATGCTTAAATAAACATGGAATTTAGATCCTCGTAATCTTTCACAATATTGCGCCAATATTGTGTCAAATATATTAATAATATATCATTTCGTATCGGTTCACCATGCGACATAATATTTTGAGATCTCATCACTTCATTATTTTTAGGTATCTGAACCTCTCATAAGGTTTCATGAAGTGTTATGTCGTAGGCTCTTCAAGAGTACATTGCCTTCTTATTATGATTATTTGCTCCTTGTTTCATTTTGAACTGATTAGTCTACCGTGCTTCATGCATGCATAGACTTTGTCCTTCAAGGATACAAAATAGGCGCACTTGCAGCTTAAATATGAGATGTTTTCGGCATTTGACTTGAAGTATCTTTTGAATGAGGATCTGATGATAATTCCTAACATACTTCATAGCTGCTTATAATCTCCCCCTTATGTTAGGAAAACTAACATACATCCTCCATCTTCTTTGATGGATCCATCTTTGTGCATCATGGTACATTCATTAATCGTATACCGCACATCAAAACTATTAGATGGAATAGTTGGTTCATGACCTTGACCCAATTGAGGGGGAAGAAATAATCATAATTTATTGGTCTAATGCATACAAGTGTTATTGTATGCAACATATCATATTTCAGACCAACACATGAAGCTTTGTTCTCATTAGCAATGATTTAGCTGTTTATCGAAGGCATTCAATGCTAAACCATCATCATCAAGATAACTTTCTTGATTGCACAATCTGAAAATTATGTTCTTAACTCAATTTTATTGAGCAAGCAACTTTATGAATGTCAAACTGCAGGTTGACAATAAATGTACATGTGATCATCTTATTGATGCATTTTTTCAACATATCACATGATAGGTGAATGAGCCCTAATTCACCTTTTATTCTATTCAAATTTTGAGGGATCCAATTCCAAAATTAGTTGGTCCAACCAACTTATCATTAGAACAAACAACATTAAAGTTCATGAAGAATTTTCTAATTCTTCAATATATGTTCAATACTCAGTATGCACATCTTCGGGATATCACAATCGTTCATGTCAACTTATGAACTTTTAATCTAGTAAACTCCAAGTTTACCATGATATGTGTTTTCGCTTTAATAAATTTCAGATTTACTATTATATGAATAAATTTTATATTTACTACTTCAGAAGTAGATTTTAAAATTATTCAACCTCTTTCGGAGGTGAGTTGTGATATAATCACAATCAAGTGCACGTTTGCATTAATAAGTTTATCATTCCTCAGGAATTGAATATAATCATGCCTTAAGACTATCAAATTATGATAGCTTATAACCTCTTTCAAGATTTTGCTACTTCAGAAGCAAATCGAGGCATACTTATGATATAGAGAATTCTTCTCTAGTATATCTTATAATCATATAAGCGTGTGAAAAGATCATCACTTTTGATGATCATTATCATATTGTCCCTCCACGCGTATATTCGTGTATTTAATCACTTGTCTTTTTTCAGACATATTATGCACTGCTACCAAATACACCTCAAGAATGAAGTAAGTTCTCATATTTCATACTTATCAGATATTGCTACCATATTCACTTTATGGAATAGAGCATATTCAATGGGTCGAATTTCATGACTTTTCATTAAACACCCATTATTTTGCCTTATCCATCATTATATCATCAATACGGTGTATTGAGATTCAAACTCAATATCTTATCCATATAAAGGCGTCTTAGGCATGAATCGATGGGACTTAAACCCAACATATTATCATCCTTTTTGATAATATTATTTTTGAGGAATAAATTTAAAATATAAATGATTCTAAACCAATTATTTTTCCTCAAATCCAATAATAATTATATTAATAGTAGCAAAAGAAAGATAACATAAAGAATTACTAATCTTGAAATCCTTCAAGATTTATAATCTCACCTTGTTTGGCAGAGTCTCGTGCTGATAACGTGTTATGAACTAATAAAGAATAAAGAAGAAGAATAGAGAGAATAGAGAGAGATTGTTATTTCTTCTTTTGAGGGATGAGAGATCATAGGATTGTAAATACAATGAACAAAACCCCTCTATTTTAGGGAAGATTTACTCCTAGTCTGAGTAAAAGACGGATGCTTCAAATCCTAATAGATATCAAAGTAGATCTTGATAGATCTTGATAGACATTCACTATAATGTAAATACATTTATAACAGAAAAGATATTTTTTGGACTTTGATTTGACCAAAGTAAGCCTTGAAGAAGAATGCTAACATATATAAACAGAAAATTTATGAAAGTAAAGCTAAAAATATATATTTTTTTAATTTTTTCAATTAAAAAAAGACTTTTCATTTCCTTTCTTAGCTTGAGTCATACAATACTTATTAATCCCTTTTATATATCAATGTACTAATTCATTTTCTCTATCATTTTCTTTTCAATCTTTATTGCTTTAAGAGTTGAGCAAATCTCTTTATAGCAACATTATGAGAATATACTTTTTCTTGAATACCAAGCATTGCTGATAATTTATGGGAAAAATCACATAAATATACAATGCTAGATCTTATATTACAAAATCTACCAAATCTACTAGAAGATTCCATTTTACAAAATATACCAATACAAAACTAACAAAACCTATTAAATACGAGAAATTTTTTTAGAGAATTAAATACATAGAAAAAGGGGCACAGAAATCATTTTAAGCCCTTGTTTTCATTTCCCTCTTCGTCTTCATCATCATACTGCTTCTGCAATACAATCACCATTACCAACAAACTTTGAGGGAGTAGTAAAGCTGGAATTAACAGTGGTCGGACCTGTAGTGACTAAGCCCGGTGAAAGGCAGCCAATTTCGGCGAAAAAATTTGCTGGAAAAACCAAGATTAGACAACTAAAATGGTGCTTGTCCGATTGATTTCCTCCGTTTTTCATCGCTCTTCACTCTCCTCTCTCCGACCTCTCCCCCTCTCAAAATTTTTCCATTTTTCTGGTGGTGGCTTGTGTGGGGGGGTCTGTGTGCGTGTTGATCGTATTCTATGTGTGTGTACATTTACTACAACAAATTCAATTATCAGTGACGAAATATTTTGCCATAAAAAATCGTATTTCATCACAAAATACCTTTCGTCACGAAAATATAATCGTCACTCGTTCGTCTCTAAACTATGGATCGTTAAATGTATATTGAGATGACTTAGTTCTTCGTCACTAAATAGCGTTGCATTAATGACAAAAATATTTGTTGTCCCCAAATGCGTAGCATTTATAACGATCTTGTTCATCACAGAAATTATATTTTTTGTAGGTAATAGTATTTTTTTGTCACTATAGGATTTATAATGCCAAAGAGAATGATGTGTCGTTAATTTTTTATTTCAATTAGTGATGAATTAATTTCTCTAATCTTCTATGTATTTCGTGGCCGAATATAAATTATTTCGTCACTAAATACTATCTTTTACATATGCATTCTCTATTTGTCTCTAAATGTATAAATTAGTGACAACATTAATTTCTTATTATTTTGTAGCTGAAAGCCATCACGTCATCACTAAAGATATTTTTTTTTACCTACGAAATATTTTTGTCACTACAATATGTCATAATTAGTGACGATAGCAATTGTCACAAAATACAAAGTTAATTTGTAGGTAATAAGTGGGCTATTTTGAGATAAAATTTACTCTTGTCACCAAATGTTGTAATTTGATGGCGAATATGTGACGAATATATATATGATGGTTTTAGAAGGTAAAAGTAAAGCTTTTACGGACAAAATATTTTGTCACCAATCACAACCATTTGTATTTAGCTAGCTAGGTTTTCATAATTTGAAACTGAAATCATATATAAATATCTTAAACTTTATTATAAAGAGCGTTATATAAATTTTTAAAAAAAACAACATATTAAAAGAAGTAAGATATAATTAAAAAAACATTAAAAAATACTGTCATATATTAATTAAAAACAATCAAAATGACATTCATGAGATGATATCTCACTAGATACGCTTAAATAAAAATCTACATTGACCAAAATTCATCCAACTTGAAAGTCTAATTGAGATATACTAAACATTAACAAAACGAAGATAATAAAATGGAGGTTTCTTCTCAAAAGATCATTGCACAAGCATTTTTTGTACCAACTAGTCTTGATTTCTACTTTCCACAACCTGTGTAAAAATAATAATTAAAGAGTAGAATTTATATGTTAAGATATCATGATATACTACAACAAAAATGATATTCTAAGTGTAATTTCACGAGTTCAAAAAGAAGACAATGTACGTAGATCATACCTCTTTCGTTGTGAGGCTAAGAAGAGTGTTTCTAATATACTCTTGACTAAAAATAAATGTAAAAAATGCAGGAACATATATTATTTATTCAACACAGGATAACATGAAAATAGAGTAAACAAAGACAATTGAGATCTCTCATAAAATTTTTATTTGGTTCGACAATTTGATTTTTGATGATTGGGAATTCAATCTCTGATCTAATTGACAAAATAAATAAAGAAAGTTTTAAAAGTAAAATTAATGAGAAAATACTTTTGTAGTTATTCATCATACCTCAAGGGATAACTTAATAAGGTTCAATGATCACTGTATCATGAAAAGAAAATATAGTTAGGGACTAAATGCTATAATTTTTTATCTAATTTAATTAAAAGAACTATAACAAAATTTATAATTTAAACTATACTAATTCTAAACTTGACTGAGATGAGCTCATAAAATGCTGCATTTGTTTCAAAATATCATCTTGACGTGCTAATAGAATTTCCAATTGAGAATTTAACGATGTTATTTGAGATTGCTGATTTTTTTACCACGACTTCAGCTGCATCTAACCGTTTCTGTAAATCATGTTGGATAGTAGCAGCTTCCTCCTTTACCTTTTTAAGGGAGTCTTCTAACTCTGTTGCTCTTCTTGGTGTTGCTCTAGTAGTGTCAAGTTTTGGACCATAACCAAGACCTTTTATGTATTCCGATTTTTTACAAAGTACAACATACACATTTTTATCAATAGTCAAGGATGACTCTCCTAAAATATACAGAGCTTTCAAATCATTCATACAATTCTGCAAAAAATAAGTATTTATTAATGTTATGATAGCAATAAGTAAATCATATTTGCATATGCCATCAAAATATTTGATTTCTTACATAGTTAGCTTCAGCTTGTTCAGATGACCAGTATTTTTCAGTTGAGTAATGACTGTTTTTATAGAAGTCAATTCTTTATGGTTCCACCCCTTCATGTTCTTCACCCTATAAAACAAATAAAAGGAATGATTGCATAGAATGACAATAAAGTTAGAAAAAATTGATTGCATAGAATGACAATAAAGCTAGCCTGCTCCACGAAGTAAGAAAAGAAAAATGTAGTACTCATTGATAAAAAGAATGGTATTCAAAATAATTTCATCACTGAATCACCATTAATAAGAAAACAAAAAAATATATGACTTACAATTTCAACATGAGCAACTACATTTGCTTTCAAACTCATGATATGATTACATTTTAGCTTTGACCGATTGATCTTGTTTACTTGACATCGTTTCTACAAATACAACATTTATATAATTAAGTTAAATAAAATTAAAACAAATATGGTGCATATTTATTTGAATATGGGTCACCTTATGCTCCGGATTTGATCACATATCATAAAACATATTTCAATTTTTGGGTGTCAGTTCTGGTACTTCAATTTTACGAGCAACTTTCTCAGAACGTGCACTTTCAAATATTTTTTAAAATTTATAACTCCATTGACGACTCCTATTTTTGAGGATATCCTCACAACTATCTTTGACATAATGTTCATCCAAATTAATTTCAAACTTCTCCTGGAGAAAATGTTTAAAGGGATAAACATAAAAATTAAGATCCCTGACATATTAAAAGAATACTATCATCAGTGTTACAAGATTAAAAAGTGTAAAAAATCTTACATGACATCTAATTAGCGCATCATATTTTTCCTCTTTTGTAAGTTCTTTCCACTTGTTTGGAAGAGTGAGAAAATTTTGCGCAATTATCCCCAACTCATTTGATAGTTTTGATGACTGGGCTGCCTTAACTCGCCTTCCCTTACCAATTGGCATTTCTATTACCATCTTTTTTTCCAAAGTTCTCTTCAGCTTTTCAAGACCTTTTTCCCTAGTTTTTCCTCGATGCTTCTTAATTCTACTTGTATCATCTTAGTAGAAAAAGTCAGTTGCAGATAGTGGAATATACACTACCACAATTGCATAGTAATTACAAATTCGACACACTAAACAACAACAACATACCCAATGTATTCCCATGAAGTGGGCTCTGGGGAGGGTAGAGTGTACACAGACCATACCACTACCTCAGGTAAATTAGAGAGACTATTTTTGATAGACCCCCGACTTAGGACTGATAACAGTATAACAAACACAAAAATATAAATGCATATAAACTAGTAAAGTTTGCAAAATAAATTAACACCACTAATCACAAGATAATACTACAACCACAAATTAAAAGAACTAATCTTTCTAAATAAACATCATTTGACTACCATCAATCCAAATTTTTTCTTTCTTAATTTAGTGTGACTTCAACAAAAGAACTTTTTTGTCCTCCTAAAGGATACTCATTTAACTATTATTGACTTTCACAAATGATCCCAAAATTTTCATTCATGTAGTCCACCCCAATTAGTCTAAGATTTAGGTATTAACAGCCTAGTTATCAAAGTCCAAACAAGATACAATATTTTAGGTAAAACTAGTATAACTCAAATAAAAGAACTAAACTTTCGGAATGAAAATCATTCAACTATCATTAACCCAAATTTGTCCTTTCTTAATATACCTATTGGATTAAACAAGTACAACTCCAACCAAAGAAATTTTTTTCCCAGAGGAAACTTATTTGACTATCATTTGCTTTACAAGGATCCGCCCAAAATTTCTCTTTTGTCTTATTCTTTTTTCCCAAACTTCTTACATTTCTAACAAAGAAAACCCAGCATAACAACATACACAAATACAACAAACATACCCACTATAAACTCACAAGTGGAGTTTAGGAAGGGTGGATAATTACACCTTATGCTCTATTTGGATTTAACTGCAAACTATTTATTTGAAATAATTAACTGTGAACTAGTTATTTGGCATGGATATTAAATGCATGATTAAATACAGAGAGATGAAAATTCTAGGGTTGTGGTTCATCACCAATCGTATTGAGTTATCCATATTCAATGTAGCGAATTTATCCATGATTGCTGATAGATAGAATTATTAGTACTCGTATGGTGTTCTTTCAAACCATCACTAACAATTCATAATAGTTCACCACCTACAGTCCTATTTAATTTGGCTTTTAAGAATACTATTAGTCCACAATATTCAGTTGAACGCGGTTGTTAATATATTCCTTTTAAAACCACAAACCCTAATCCTACTTTAGAAATTAAATATAAATCAGACTATCCTAACTTCTTCTCTTACGTAACAATATCTTTTAAAAACAATTGATAGATAGTAAATAAAATTTGACTGATACACTAACAATCAAGCAATTAAAATAGAAGTGGATAAATATAAATAAACTATTACAATGACAGTACTATTCAAACATAAAAATTCATGATTGCTTATATTCCTGCTAAAGATGAAGAAAAGCAAAAACTGAGAGATCAGAAAAATAAAGTAATTTTTTCTTGTTTCTATATAGTGTAAGAGTCCTTTAATATGAAAAGAATCAATACAAAATAATAGTTGATTTGAAAGTCCTAAATTATATAATTTAAATAAGGTAAAAACTAATACAACTTTTAGTTTATTTTAAATTCAAAATATTATGACAATAATTAAATTATCTTCTATATATACTAAATAGCTATAATTGCTCCGTCAAATGCTCCACGGTCAAATTCTCATTATTTTGATCTATGTTTTTGTGTTTTTACATGATACAAACAATTTATTTGTTATAATTAAGTTTATCTTAATTTAATTGCATGCATTTGTACTACTCTATGATAGCTCTCGAGGTAGGAATTATTACATGTAATAGTTTTGATGAATAAGACGTCATAATGCATAATATGTGTTCTGGGATTTGAGATGTGTTATGTTTAGTGGTGGAGTCAGACTTTTGGTTAAGGGTATTCATATTTTTCCGTGGGCAAACAACTATTTAAAAAACAAAGAAAATAAAGCACTGTTGCATTTGCCAAGGTTCAAACCTGGGTTGTTGATACGGAAATGCACACTCTTGACCATTGGACTATGCTTCTCTAGCTTGTCAAGGGTGTGCAACAACATGTATATAACCATAAATATCTGTATTTAACCTATATACTCGAAAAAAAATTTCCGATGAAGGGTGTTCATCTGACCACCCTTCGTTGGCTTTGGCTCCGCCACTGGTTATGTTTTACGCGGATGAATAAATTAGAGTAAAGGGACTATATAATACCTATAAGGATAAACTACATAGAGTAGCAAACCTAAGTTTTAAATTACAAAAAATAGCAACACTTTAATGAAATTACCTTATGTAGCAAACCTAGCATTATTTTAAGTGGGAACCACAATTACCGCCTCTCAAAAGCAGGTTTCACTATTCATGCTTAAACTTTATTTTTCCTTTAATTGCTTTATACTTTACCATTTTTCATGCTTTTTCTCAGATTTTCTCTTTCAAAAATTTTCCTTCTTAACATTTTTCCATGATTTGATAAGGATATTGTTCCACAATTTCAGGTAACTAATTAATTCAGTTATTGTATGTTATCAATTTTTTAATATTTTTTTTTGAATTTTGTACTATAAACAATTTCTCCACTTCATCTTTAAGGTTTTGATTTTTGTAGATGTTAACTGAGAATCAAGGTCATCGGATTCGCTGAATTTTATTTTCTTTGTTTTTCAGTTAAATTTGATGTTTTATGAGTTGACATAGTTGAAAAAATTAAATTTTGGATGAGAATTGAAATTGGGTTTTATTTTGATGTGATTAATGAAGGATAACCGGAGTTGAATGGATATTGTAGATAATTTTGGATTGATCTGCTGTTGTTGTTGGTTGGATTTTTGCAAAGATAGCTGATATTTTGAAGAAAAAAATGGTTGAAAAAAAATTCTTTTCCAAAAGACAAAAAATAAAAAAATATGAGAAGAAAAGAAAAACAAAAGAAATTGCAGAGTCAAGCAATGTTGATGACGATGTTGAAAACTCTTGTGCTAATGAATCTGAAGAAGACAGTGAGTTAATATGTATTTTATGTTTCTCCTGATATGTATTTAGGAATTGCAGTGAGGTGATTTGTTCTATTAAAAATACATATGCATGTTATATGTATTTTTTGATGTGTTGGTTATATTTTGTTGATATATACAGTTTAAGGTATAGTTTTAATATGTATTTTATGTTATCATGATATGTATATATGGATCAGAGTGAGCTGATTTGTTCTGTTCAAAATATATATGTATGTTATATGTATTTTTTGATGTGTTGGTTGTATTTTGTTGATTTCTACAGTTTAATAAGGTATAGTTTTAATATGTATTTTTATTTTTTCCTAATATGTATTTAGGTATTGCATTGAGCTGATTTGTTCTATTCAAAATACATATGCATGTTATATGTTTTTTTTATGTGTTGATTGTGTTTTGTTGTTTTTTTGCAGTTTTACATGTTTTTTTTTGTTAAATTTGAGAAACATCATTGAGTTCTCCCAGTTTTATCATTCTCCGAGAGGTGCATAGTCTTACATAATTCATATGAATCCTCTGGTCACTATATGGTTGTTCTGGCTGAGATAGAGAAATTAGCTGGGATTATCCCATTGTGTCTCCAAGCTTGTAATTTCTACAAAAAAAAAGGTATTGATCTTCATAACCATCCAAGATACAGAGATAAAAAAATGTCAGATCTTTTTGATGTGTTACTTGCAGATGAATTGCTTCAACAATTAAGTGAAATCTTGTAAGTACTTTAATAAACATTTACCAAAATTGTAAGTTTGTAGAAATTAAATTTTATTATTCAATTTTTTTGTAGGGACTATGGTCTGTATATGGTAATATACGCAGAGTGTCTTTATTATGGTAAAAGAGTTCCTTTGATTGAGTTTAACCCCAACATACTTCATACACGTTATGCTGCACTATTGTGGGATTATGGCATGAGAAAACAAGAAGCAAATGCTCATAGTGATGTCGAAGCACCTTTGAGGCCTGGCAGACAAAGCCGAATAACTAGTGTCACTGAAGTTTTAAAAATCTGATGATTGTTGAATTTATTACATTGGATAATCGACAAACTGTTGTATGGATGTTGGTTATTTTGTACAAACTTATTTCATGTTTTGAAGTGTTTAAATGTCGGTACTTATTTTGAACTGAATGAAAGTAATTCATTTCTGTTGTATAAGTTGAATATGTTTTCAACAATTTTGTACTATGTGTTTTACTCCAGTGTTCAATAATATTTGATTGAAGTGGGATTGACCTCTGAAATACATATGCGGTTTTGAAATTTTCAATAAAAATACATATGCAGTTACCTTCATGTATATTCTAATTTGTGTTCATTTACTTTCAAAATACATATGAGTTGAATTAAACTTTAAGTTTGGGAATTGAATGAAAGAAATTCATTTAAGTATTTTATGTAGTTTTATTTTTTTTGCTGTGAGATTTAGAGATCAAAATACATATACAATGTTCAGATTTTGCATTAAATAAATACATATGCAGAATGCATCATATGTATTTAGCTTCAATATATATATATATATATATATATATATATATATATATATATACGAAGCATATGTATACAGATATGGATACATATATGTATTTCAATGTTTATTCATTCTATTTCAAATTAAATATGAATTGTTCAGATTTTAGAATAAAAATACATATACAATATACATCAGATCACAAATGCTAAATAAATGTTTAGAACCATAAAAATGAGTTCATTATTATAAAAAGTGTAGAAGAAACTATTAAAAAATAATACAGAAGAAAAAATGTATCATTTATCATATTTCCTACAAGAGCGTCTATTGTGACCCTTAGCCCCACATCCAGTGCATGAGTTGATGTTCTTCTTTCCAAAAATATCCCGAATCGATTTTCCACGATCCTTGTTGCAGGTCTTCCAGGAGGGCATTTGTACTTTGGTGGCAGTACAATTGTTATAGACGTCTCTTCTTTCAACAACGAATGCAGATAAACTTGCAAAGGTGCTCCCAACAACTTTCTCCAAAATGCTTACATATAAAGAAAGATAATTCATGTCTTGTATCTCTTTTTTCTGCAAAATAAATACCTTTAAACCCATATCGCGCTATGTATTTGTATTTGCCCCGCATTACCACTGATTTGATATTCCACTAAAATATGTTTGCTGGCCCAATCCACATTTAAGTGTGATGCCAAAACATCATGCAACTCATTGAATGATGCTATTATGCTCAACAATATAGCATCAATGACATACTCTTCATAATTTTTTCATACATCCACCTTCCAAAGTGCTTCACGAGAACTGATATGCTTCCTATTTCTAACAGATTTCACCCAAAATACATAAATATCATATTTCTAAGAAGTCAATTATTACAACATACACTTTTTCAAAAAAAAAATAGATTTTTTCAGTTAGAAACGTAAATTATACTTACACAGCCAACAACTACAATCAAAAATACATTTACTAAACATTTGTTAAACTTAAAATTCAAATACAGCAAAAGTTTCAATCAAATACAGAAACTACTGAATCGAACAGAAGTAAAACATGTATAACATATATTTTCACATATACAGTTATATTCTGGAATTCCGACAAACAAATCAAAAATACATATGCAGTGTTAACATTAAGTATAGCATAAATACATATGCAGTTTTAACATTAAATACAAAAAAATACATCTGGGAGTATACCTAATTTGTATTTTGATATGTGTCAATAAAATTTCATCACATTCAACAGCTTAATTCGATCATTCATTGATCTAGAATTTTAGAAAATAATTGAATAAAATTCAAATCGAAATTTCTTTAAATTATGTTCATAATCGAAATTCTACAAAGCTTCACAATTTGTTCAAAAAATACATTAAAACAAAATTTGTTTAAAGTAAAATACAAACACAACAAAAGTTTTCAACCAAATACAAAAACTACTGAATCAAACAGAATTGAAACATGCATAACATATAATTTCGCATATACAATTATATTCTAAAATTCCGACAAACAAACCAAAAATACATAAGCAGTGTTAACAAGCATAGAAAAATACATATGCAGTTTTAACATTAAACACAAAAAATACATCTGGGAGCATACCTAATTTATATTTTGATATGTGTCAATAGAATTTTATCACATTTAACAGCTGAATACGATCATTCATTGATCTAGGATTTCAGAAAATAATTGAATAAAATTCAAATCAAAATTTGTTTAAATTATGTTCATAATCAAAATTCTACAAAGCTTCACAATTTATTCAATTGTTAAACCGATCAAAATAACAACAAACGATCATCAAATAAATAGTTGAACAGTGAAATTTTAATACCTGAAATAACTTCTAAACTTAAATTTAGCAACAAATAGTTAAATTCTGAAGGTTTTTGTTATATATGTTGAATTTACTCCTGCATTGCTTATAACTCAAAATTCGTTTAGAAATTTTTTATACAATTTCTAATGGCGACAACAAAAAACTAGATAGGAGCATCAGTAATGGCTTAAACAAAAAACGAACCAGAAAACATTAATGATTATGTACCTTACATAACAGTAACGGTTGAATTTTCAACTGACAGTTGAATTCGAACAAATTGAACTGAAGAATCTACAATTGAATTTGATTCAATCAAATTGATGCTTCATTTCGAAACTACTGTTGATTTCGAAGAAGATACTATCGAATTTGATTGAACAACAACAATGGTTGAATTAGAAAACACGGTTGAATTAGAAGAAATTTCTCATAAAAACGAAAAGTAGATTTTGATGAACTCGTTAATGTATGAAACTGAAATTTGACATTTGTTCTGTGCTATTAAGCAAAAACGAAAATAACGTTATTGAAGTTGTTTTCATGGAAAAGGAATCTACAAATTTAATTAATTGGTAATTGTACCATATTTATCTCAACCAAATTCAGTTATTTAAGGGAGGTCATTTTTTAAAAATACATAATACAAGTTGCTACAAAATGTAATTATGAAACTGTTGCTGTAAAATTTATAATTAGGACCTTAAGTATGCTATTTCTGAATTTTGCCCTACCTCTAATAGTGAATAGTGATAGATGTTGAGAGAGACACACATTCAGTATCAATTTATGAGTAAATTAGTTAGTTGCCTATTTTTTTATAGTAGTAAAATAATTAGTTTTTCTTTTAAGTGAAGAAAATTTTAAGTTTTGAATTGTAATATATTATATAGGAAGAAGTCCAAATTATAGTACAACAACAACAACAACAAACCCAGTGTATTCCCACTTTGTGGGGT
>NW_025861042.1:112002-127822 GCF_002878395.1 Capsicum annuum
ATGTTATCATGAAAACAATAAAACAGTTTTTCTTCGCCAAAAAAGAGAGTGAAAAAAGATCATTTCCTCCTTTTTAATTAGTGAAATAGTACTATTCCCTTCATTTCAATTTATATGAACTAATCAAGTGTACGTACTTCACACGCGTATTTCATGTTAATAAATAAAATTATTTAAAAATAGCAATTAACAGTTAAAATAAATAAACACCAAGAAAAAGTATTAAAAAAAAAAGAATTACTTATCTTATGAACAACATAAGTGCATATAATAAGTGTTTTCTTAAACTTCACGCTTAATCAAAAATCAAATTAAGACACTCAATTTGAGACCAAAAATGCAACAAAAATTTACCGCTTTAATCAAGTCCAAACAAAGATCATATTTGATGTCTCTTCTAAAGCCATGAGAAAGGTTGCTTAAGGGGGTGCAGATAACTTGTATGGTAACTTGTGTGGTAAAATAGATCTATTATAAGTAGAATGAATCTATTTTTATTTGTGCATGGATATTTCTTAACTTCTCTAAATATTTTTATTTTGAGTTTATTTATGTTAGTTTTATCGATATTCATATCTGGTGGGGTGATTATATGGTAATTGCTTAAATGCTTTACTATATTATTCTTTATTTTTTTTCCTTAGTTTTTGTAATTCTTCTATATTATTTTGAAGGTATTCTAAATATTCTATATCTTTTGTTTCAAAATATCTAATTAGATTATCTTTCATAAGTTTTTCTAATAATATTATTTCTTCCATATTTTGTCTCCAATATTTTAAATATTCATAGTCTATTATTTTATCCTGTAGTAATTGCAGAGTTACAAATTTCTGTATAATAATTTATCCTAATTGTACTGTAATGTATATCTAATTCTAGATTTTCAATGCTATTTATTATCTTGTGTTGTTCTTCTCGTAGCGAGTTTTTAAAATTATATAAACTATCACATGTACTTTTTCCTAATTTTTCTAGGGTTTCTTCTATCCATATTAATTTTTCTTTTATATTTTCCATTATTTAATTCGATTTCTATAATTAATTACTTCAGTTAGATTATCTTGATTTTCTCTAGTTTTTCTAATATATTCTAATATTTCTTAATCTGAATAATATCCATCTGGATAATTATCCAGGTATAACTGTTCTATCCAATTTATAGTTTTAATTTCATAGTCTAATACTTTTTCTTATATTATTCTCTTAATATCTATAATTTCTATATCTCTAAGTATATATAAGATTAAGATTTTAAGATTATCTAGCATTTAAAATTGGTTAAATACTTTATTATAATATTTTTCAGTTGTTTTTTTTAATCTCATTAATTCTTCTATATTTTCACTAAGATATTGTATATATTTTATATCTATTTTCCAAAATTCTAAATATACATAATTTATCATAGTTAATGTGTGGGTTTGGCATGTAAGCATTTATAAGAGTAGTTCGGTAGGTGTGGTATATAATTAATTTTAGTCATAAAATATCTATCAAATATTTTTTCCAATATGATTTTTCCTATATCCACTATTTCTACATCCTTAAGTACATATAAAACGAGTATTTTAAATTTATCTACCATTTCGTCAGATAAATAATTATCATTTTTCATAAAATTGCTATTTTCAAAATATTTCCTTCAATCATGCACATAATAAAATATGATCACTTTAGATTGCTATATACTATATTATTCTTAAATAACATATTCTTCGGTCACTATTAGCATGGTAATCTGGATACTTTTCCCTTAAACAGCGCCTCTACTTTGGTTACTCCCCTATCACGACTTTTTTGTCTCACCGGTTTCACCTTTAGGATGGCATAGTTCTTAGAGATTTTTCTCCTTTTTCACTTTGCTAATAAACTTCTTAACATGCTATTTTTCGAATAATTCTACTATAAAGCAACCAACATGAACTTATTTTATCATATTATGATTGTTAGGAATTTATGAATTTAGCTATTCATAATAGTAAATGAATATACCTGTTCTGATATTTTTGATAATTCTAAGCTTTGTTCCTCCATAGATTTTTCCATTAAAATATAGCTGTTTTTTAATAAATAAGCAAAATTTTTGTTGTGGACAAGAGATTTTGTGCTTCAATGTATGAAGGCTTGCCTTCATCTGAGCAAGTGCTCGTTTATTTATATTCTTAGAAATGAAAATTCGTACTCTATTTTTCTTTACATCTGTCAGCTACTTTACAAAAGTAAGAAAAAAATGCTTCTGCAAAGTCATAAAGCTAATGTCTAATCTAATAATGGCACTACTTGCCAAAAAATCTAATAATGGCACTACTTATCAAAAAAGACTAAGAAAAGTCAAAAAGCCTAAGGCTAGTTATATGATAATTACGTAAAGCTATCTAGCTATTTTAAATCGTTCATATTTCTTTTTCTCCTTGAATTACTTTCTTTGTCTTCTTTCTTTATCCGTAGTTATCTTTTTTTATTGCTCTGTATCTCCATTATTGCTTCATATCTTGCATTTTCCAACTGTCGCTTTTATCTTCTTCTATTCCAGTTGAACTTCTGGGACAATATTATCTTCTCCATTACATTTTGAACATTGATGGTCTAGATATTTATGTCCAATTAACTTGCAATATCTGGTTAATAATTCTTCCAAAATAAATTTTTCTCTAATGGCTCTGGCGATAGGTTTTTTCTCTGGATTGAGTAAAGTCAAGATCCATTGTCTAACATCTTTCATATCTGCTTCTCATAGTTCCTTTGAATTTGAGTATACTATTACATTACCTCTTGAATAATAACTCCATATGGGATTTCTGTTGCGATAAGTGTTTGCTAACTCTTGAAGAATTGTGGATAGTCCGATAATTCTCTTATTTGTATAAAAATTTGGTATCTCAATTCTAGATATATCTGGTTGTGGAATAATATCTTCTGGTATAATCATATCTCGGGTCATTCCTATTTTTACAACTTGTATAGGTGATTTAACTTCATCATACAATATCTCTGCTGGTGCCGCGTAAAATTTTATAAAAAATAGGTTACCTTTGGTTATTATTTTAAAAATGTTAAATGAATCATATATTTCTGGTATATTGGATATTTCATTTCCTCCTTGGGTATATATGGTATTAAGTAGTCCATATTCGTAACAGGTTTTAACTAGACTTAGTTTGGTTTTGGGTAAAGCAATTAGCTTATTGTATCTGGTTAGTTTCTGGGTTATATAATTTGTATGTGGTTCTTGGATGTTTATAGATCTGGGGTTGGTATTTAAGAAGGTTTGTATTTTGTAAATATTTTCTATGTATGTTCGGGCTGTATAGTTGTAGGTCTTTTTGTCTTGGTTTAAACCATCTCGGTATGTGGTAATTTGTGGGGGTATGAACATAGGATCTTTTGGTGTATTTGGAATAAATGGTTTATCAAATAGCCTGTTTAGGTTCATAGTTGTGTTTTTCCTAACTCCTTTGCTTGAACCTGCAGAAGTAGATACCATTGGTAGGGGATGCGGATAACTAACTTGTGAAATAGATCTATTATATGTATAATGAATCTATTTTTCTTCGTGCGTGGATATTTCTTAAGTTTAGTTTTAATGATTTATTCTTTTCGTAAGATGTATTCATTAATTTGTGTAGTTTATTATTTTATCCTATTGAAATTTTAGCAATTTCTGTGTAGTATTTTATTCTAACTTTGTTATATTCAATGCGTAGGTTTATATTCTTTATCTGATTAACTAGTATTTGTTGTTCATGTATAGGTAATTTTTCATCTGTATTAAATAATTTTTCGTATGTATTAAATAAATCATTATCTATATCTTCTTTTTCTAAGGTTAATTTCATTTTAAGTAATTTTTCTTCTAGTTGTCTTTTTTCTATTTCATGTTGATTTCTGTAATTAACTTCTTCATATATCTAATTTTGCCTTTCTCTAATCTTTGTTATATATTCTAACATTTATTTATTCTGAATAGTATCCATCTGAATCTAAGTAATATTGATGTTCATAATATATGTGTAAGTTTTCTATACTGTTTAATAATTCTTCCTCTTCATAATCTTGTAATTTTTCCCATATTATTTTCTTTATGTCTATAATTTCTATATCTCTAAGTATATATAAGATTAAGACTTTAAGATTATCTATCATTTAAAATTGACTAAATATTTTATTATAATATTTTGTAGTTGTTTGTTTTAGTCTTAGTAGTTCTTGCATATTTTCATTAAGAAATTCTATATATTTTATATCTTTAGTTTCCATGTATTTATCTAAATTTACTTTCATCTGTTTTTCTATTAACTGTATGTTTCTCATATCTTTTTCCAAAAATTCTATGTAATTTATCATGGTAGGTATTTGTAAGAATAGTTAGGTAGGTATGGTATATAATTTACTCTAGTCATATAATATTTACCAAATGCTTTTTCTAATATGATTTTTCTTATATCTACTACTTTTATATCCTTAAGTGCATACAAAATAAGTATTTTAAATTTGTTTACCTTCACATCAGATAAATAATTATTCATTTTCATAAAATTACTATTTTCAAAATATTCCCTTCAATCATGTACATAACAAAATATGGTCATCTTAGATTACTATATACTAGATTATTTTTAAATATCATGTTCTTTGGTCACTATTAGCACGGTAATCTGGACACTTTTTCTTTAAACAGCGCCTCTACTCTGGTTACTCCCCACCACGGCTTCTTGCCTCATTGGTTTCACCTTTAGGATGGTATAGTTCTTAGGAATTTTTCTCCGTTTCCACTTTGCTAATAAACTTCTTAACATATTATTCTTCGAATAATTCTACTATAAAGTAACTAACATGAATTTATTTTATCATACCATGATTGTTGGGAATTATGAATTTAGCTATTCCTAATGATAAATAAATATACCTGTTCGGGTAGGTTTGATATTTCTAAGCTTTATTCCTCCATAGCTTTTTCCATTGAAATAAATCTGTTTTTTAATAACTAAGCAAAATATTTATTGTGGACAGGAGAGTGTTTTTACTTCAACACATGAAGGCTTGCTTTGCAATGCCTTCGGTTCATCTTTATTTATAGACTGAATGAATCTTTACAAGAATCTGCACGTTTTTAAAATCAGTCTACTTTACAAAAAAGTCTTCTAATAGGACAAAAATCATTAATACCTAGACTAATAATAGTCAAAAAGTCTAAAGCCTAAAAAGTCTAAAAATCTAGCCTATACAAAAATTTTCAATACTTTACGTAAAATAAATTGTAAAAGTTTACATGTTGCTTTCACAATTTAATAGCTTGTCTTCTATTATTACTCCGTTGATATCTTCTCGTTGTCGTATCTGCTACTTTTCCATATCTCCATTATTGCTTCTTATCTTGTATCTTCCAGCTGGTATTCTTATCTCCTTGGTTGATTTTTGTTCTATTCTAGCTGAACTTCTGGGATATCATTATCTCCTCCATTACATTTTGAACATTTATGATTTGGATATTTATGTTCAATTGTCTTGCAATATCTGGTTAATAATTCTTCTGAAATAAATTTTTCTCTGATAGCTCTGGCGATAGGTTCTGTCTCTGGTTTGAGTAACGTCAGAATCCATTGCCTAATAATTTCCATATCTGTTTCTCGTAATTCCTTTGAATTTGAATATATTAGTACATGATTTCTTGAATAATAACTCCATATGGGATTTTGGTTGCAGTATGTGTTCGCTAGCTCTTGCAAAATTGTAGATAGTCCGATAATTCTCTTATTCACATAAAATTTTGGTATCTCAATTCTAGGTATTTCTGGTTGTGGAATAATATCTTGTGGTATAATCATGTCTCGTGTCATTCCTATCTTTACAACTTGTATGGGTTTTTTAACTTCATCATATAATATCTCTACTGGTGCCGTGTAAATTTTAATAAAAAATAGGGTACCTTTGGTTATTCTTTTAAAAATGATAAATGCTTCATATATGTCCGGTATAGTGGATATCTCATTTCCGTTAGAGTTATATACAGTACTCAGTAGTCCATATTCATAGCAAGTTTTAACTAGACTTGGTTTGATTTTAGGTAAAACAATCAGTTTATTATATCCGGTCAATCTCAGGGCTATATAGTTTGTATCTAGTTCTTGGATGTTTATAGCTCTGGGGTTGGTATTTAAAAAGGTTTGTACATTGTAGATATTTTCTATATATGTCCGAGCTGTGTAGTTGTAAGTCTTTTTGTCTTGGTTTAGACTATCTCGGTATGTGGTAATTTGTGGGGATATAAACATGGGATCTTTTGATGTATTTGTTGTATATGGTTTATCAAATAGCTTGTTTAGGTTCATATTTGTAATTTTCCTAACTCCTTTTCTTGTACCTGCAGAAGTAGATTGATAAATGTTATGTGTCTTATGGAGTGTCCCATCGTCTCCTTCTAGCTCTAGAACTTTAATCTCTTCCGATTGACATAGCTCTGCACACTGCTGAGTTAGCTGATTTGTAGCTATAGACTTCAGTTTAACTTCATTAGTCTTTAGCTTTTCTATTTCATTACTCATACTGTCCACTTTCATTGAAAACATAGTTAGGGTGTTGAGTATTTTTTCTAGAGTATCCTTTTCTATTATATCAGTCTGTGTAGCTTTGTTTTGATATGTAATCTGCAATAACATTTTTGTTAGTACCAATTACTTCAATTATAAAAGTGAAATTTAATATATTCAAGACTAGTCTCCGAATCTCTTTTGTTGTAACTGAATTTTATATTTTCTTTGTTAACCACCAGCGTACCTGTGTATTATCTGTTCGTACAATAAACTTGTTATATACAATATATGGCTCAAATGCTAACAAACATTTATATAATGAACATAATTATTTCCTATTTATTTCCCATTTTATTTCTGTTTCATTGAACGTACCTGAGTAGTATCTACAATGGTGTTCTAATTTTTCTGCTTTATATCGGTATTTAAGTACTCCTCCATAACTACATTCACTAGCATCTGCTTCTACTATATATATGAATTTTTATATTTTCATCTGGAAATTGTAGTTTTGGTAATTCTTTACAAAGTAATTTTATTTTCTGAACTTGTTTTTTATCTTCTTCATTATAGTTATATTCTACATCTTTTTTTAATTTTTTCTATAGTGGTTTTAAAGTTTCTGCTAATTTTGAATATATTCCCTTACTTGGTTTACTAATCCTAAAAATAATTGTAATTTCTTTTTCGTATCTAATTCTTCTTTCGAATTTATTATTTTTTGTATTATATGTTGTTGCATTTTTACTCTACTCTTATCTATTTGTATTCCTAAAAATTCTATCTGATTTTTCATGATTTTGGCTTTCTTTTCACTTAGACTTATTCCTGATTTTTCTATTATATCTGTAAATTGTCCTAATAATTTTAAATGTTCTTCTTTAGTTTTTGTATATAATAATATATCATCTATTTATACTATACAATTAGATAATTGTTTAAAATAACTATCCATAAAATATTGATATCTACGTGGTGCATTTTTATATCCAAATGGTAATACGTTCCATTCATAAAATCCTTGTGGTACCGTAAATGCGGTTAATTCTTTAGATTCTTCTTCTAACTTTAAATGGTAAAATTCTGATTTACAATCGAATTTACTAAAATAATTATATCTCTGTATTTGTCTTATTTTTAATATCTTATTTGGTATTGGATAATTATATGTCATAGTTTTTGCATTAAAATTTCTATAATCAATAAGCATTCTACCTTTTCCTCTTTTTTGTTCACTCTGTTTATTTACTATAAATGCTGGACTATTATGTTTACTGTTACTTTTTTGTATATATTGTTTCTCTAATAATTCATCTATATGCATTTTAAATTCTTTTAAATTGTCAAAATTATATGTTAATGGTTTCTGGGTTATTATGCTATTTTTATCTATTAATTCAATTTTTATAGTAGTTTTATGTTTTTCCCATCCTTTTAATGGATCTTCATTATATAATTGTTCTAATTTTTTCTTAATTATTTCTATCTTATTTATTGAAAATATAGTTATTTCTATTTTATTTATCGAAAATACAACTAGTTCTATTGTATCTTCAGTATTTTTTATATTTTCTAACTTTTGTGTAATTTTTTCGCTTCCTTTTATCCAATCAGTTTTCTTTCTTATTTTATTATTAACTCTTTTTGCTCTTACTTTCTGTTTACATGGTGTTGTAAACCATCAATCTGTTTTAGTTATTATATGTGGGTATAATTTATCTAAAAACGGCATTCCTAAAAGTATCTCTTTTGATGTTAGTTCATAATTATAAATTTCTTCTATTGTTAATATCTTATCCCATACTTGTATTTTTACATTCCTAGCTTTATAAGTAATTAAGCTTCCTTCATTATTAAATCCTTTAACTATTATTGGTGTTTTTAATTTATCTCATTTGCTTTTTGGTAAGCAATTATATCTACATAAATTAGCTTCTGCTCCTATATCTATCATAGACGTATAATATCTACTGTAATATCCTTCTACTACTATCTTCATTAATACATATATTTTCATTTTATGTTAAGACTCTTCTTAAGAATAATTTCTCTGTTATATGTTAAGGTTAATTGTGTATGTTTTATATTATATGGTTTTACTTGTTCTAGCCATTTTATTCCTAATATTATGTTTGTTTTTTTCATTTCTTCCTTTACTTCAAATTCTATTTTTATTTTTCTAATTCCTATTATTATTTCTTTTTCTGCTATATTTTTACTATTTATTAAACTTTTTGGTAGATCTGGGCATATATCATTATCAGTTTTTATTTCTTCATTTTTTACTAGATATTTTGCGATATAATTTTCTTCTTGTCCTGTATTTAAGAGTATTAAATATTCTTTTTCATTTACCTTTCCTGTTATGTAATATTGGTTTAAATTATTTGTTGAATTTATTTCATAACTTGTTCTTTTTTATGAGCTTGATGATTCTGATTTTTCATCAGCTATTCTTTTCGTTATACTTATTCTATCATTTATTATTTCTAAATTTTCTTCTATATCTATGTCTCTATAGCTATAACCATTATAATCTATTGTTTTTACAATTTGTTCGAATGGACTTTCTATTCGTATTTTGTTAATCTTATTTTTTCCTGTTATTTTATGTTTTGTTGTTAATACATATAAATTTTTGCATCTTGCTGTAAATATTTTACTTCCTGGGGTTAATTTTATTCCTGATATTTTTCAATATAATACTAATGATTTATCTATATTTTTATCTGTTACCGCTACTGAATAATTTGCACTTATTATAAATTTAAACTTTTGATATATTAAATTTCCTTTTATGGCAGTTATTATGCTTTTTTCTACAGGTTTTATAATTCTATCATCTGCTAAATATAATTCTATTGGTGTATCTATTCCTTCTCTAAAACATGATTTTATTAATATCTCTGTACCTCCAAGGTGTACATATTTTATTGGGTCTCTACTTTTTATATCATTTATCTCTTTATTAATTATTCTTTTTGTTACTAGTGGTATACTAGCTTTACCTTTTGCATATCTACAGTCTATTACATGTTCCTTTTGGCATACTACATAATATTCTTCTTTTTTCTTAGTAAATAGATTTCTTATTGTTGGTATTTTAAATATTTTTTTCTACACTTAAGTCTAATTCTTTTCCTTTTATTTCATCAAATATGTTACTGTCAAATAGTATTTTTTGGTCTGTTCCTTCATCATTTATATATTCTTCCTTTGTTATTAGTTTTATATCTTTTTCAGTCATTTGATTCATCTATTTCACTATCTATTTCATTATCTGTTTCATTTTTTGAAATTTCATATATACTATCCTCACTTTCTAATTCATAATCTATATAATCTATCTACATATATTCTGTATTATCTATTTTTATTTCTAATATTTCTTTTTTTTTTTGGATTTTTAGGTAATTTACAATCTCTAGCTAAATGACCTAATTTTTCACAATTATAACAAATACATTCTTTTATAGATTTCTTTTTTCTATACGGTCTTTTATATTTATAATTTTTTACATAATATCTTTTTCTTGGTTCCTTGTATTTATATTTTAATTTTTTATATTTCTTATATTTCTTATGTCTTTTTTTCTTTTCTTATAATATCTTTCTTCACATCCGAATTGGGGTGCTATTTTATCTTTGCAACATGCTAAATTTCTTATCAATGTTTTTTCCATTTTTAATTCTTCTCTATGTTTTTCACATAAGTTTCTATACCATTGTTTTAGAAATTTTATTCTTGCTCCTAGAGTATCTACTATTTTTGCTTCTTCCAACTCTTTATTATCTTTGAACTAAATGGTTCGAGTAATTTATTAAAATATAATTTTCTTATTTTCTTGCTTTCTTCTATATTATATGCCCCTTTATAATAATATTCTTTAAATGTGCAAGTATATTCATCTATATAACACATATTACATATTGCTAATTTTAACATTAAATTCCTATTTGTATCTTTTTCTTCATTTTGTTCTTCTTCTATTGTTGTCATACTACCAAATTCATCTTTTATAGCTGTTTCATATTTTTTTAATAATTCTATAGGTGTTAGTTTAGTTGTTGTTGATGATGTTCCTTCTGTAGGTTTGTTAGTTCTTAATACCTTTTTGCTATTTTCTGTTAAATTTGAAAACCATAATTTTACTGTTCCTATTAGTGTTCTTTCTATATATTCTGGTGCATCAGTTATGTTTATATTATTATATAATAATTGTTTTGTCAAATATCATATCCATAATTGTATTATTTTTTCTGTATCTATTACACAGTCTAAGTCTAAAAATTTATAATTTTTACTAACTATTTGTTTTGGTGTCCATTTGTCATATTCATTCTTTAGATTATATCTTTTAAACTTATTCTTATAATATGTAGGTTTTCTTATTTCTGATGTTCTAGGTATTATATTTTCATCTTTTTTTTTTTATCAAGAGTATTTATTTCTGTGTTGATATTTTCTAAGTTTTCTTCATTAATTACTTCTTGTTTTCAATTGATTTCTAAATTTTTTGTATTTGTTAATATTTCTGTATATGTTTCACTATCTTCTGTATCATAATTATCTGTCTCTTCAACATCTATATTATTTATTTCTAATTCCTTGTTTGTTATTTCTTTATTGTTTATTTCTAATTTTTCTTTAAATTGAATTATCTTGTTTAGTAATTTTTGTTCTTTATCTTTTTCTTCCTTTTCCTTTTGTCTTTGTTCGTACAAATCTTTTAACATTAGTAGTTCTTTTTCTAATTCAGCAATTCTACTATTTTTAGTTTCTTCTATTTTTCGTATTTCTTCTGTAGTTTATTATTTTATTTTTTCTATTTCCTTTTTCCTATCTATTTCTTCATTTTCTCTTTCTATTCTTATCATAGCTGTCAATTTATCTTCTAATTTTAATTCTTCTTTTTCTAACATTAAATATAAATGTTCACCTATTTTCTTATATCTCCTTCCTAGATTAGAAAATACTATTTTTATTTTTAATCCTTCATGATTTTTATATATTTTTTCATCTATTATAAATTCCGCTTTGTTCATTTTATTGTGAATAGTTCATGTTGATATATATATATATATATATATATATATTCTAAACTATCTATTTGTGATTCTAATTTTGATATTTCATCTTTTTGTGTATTTATTGAGTTTTTACTAACTCCGGCAAATATATTATAATGTAGTCTTTCTATTCTTATTTTTAATTCTTTACGTTTTTCAGAAATAATTTGTTTTAGTTCTTTGTATTTTTGTACTTTATTCATTTAAACCATATTTATAATATTTTGGTGGATATCTAAATCTGATTTTATCATAATTAGGTGGTATGTATCTCATTCTTCTAGATTTTAAATGGATTATTAATTTTACTTCAATACTAGATATTAATTTTTTTTGTTTTATTTAGACATAAATAGTCTGAATAATTACTAATTAAAGATTCTTTAATTTTTCTAAAAGCTTCTCTGTTTTAAAATGCTCTTCTCATAATTAATTCAATCCAATCTAAATTCAAACAAAAACTCAAACATATCTAAATTCAAACATATATGCTACTGCTTTATGAGTTAGCTGATTTGTAGCTATAGACTTCAGTTTAACTTCATTAGTCTTTAGCTTTTCTATTTCATTACCCATACTGTCCACTTTCATTGAAAGCATAGTTAGGGTGTTGAATATCTTTTCTAGAGTATCCTCTTCTATTATATCAGTCTGTGTGGCTTTGTCTTGATATGTAATCTGCAATAACATTTTTGTTAGTACTAATTACTTCAATTATAGATATGAAATTTAATATATTCAAGACTAGTCTCAGAATCTCTTTTGTTGTGACTGAATTTTATATTTTCTTTGATAGCCACCAACGTACCTGTGTATTATCTGTTTGTATAATAAACTTGTTATATACAATATATGGCTCAAATGCTAATAAATATTTATATAATGAGCATAATTCTTTTCTATTTATTTCTCATTTTATTTCTATTTCATTAAACGTACCTGAGTAGTATCTACAATGGTGTTCTAATTTTTCTGCTTTATATCGGTATTTAAGTACTCCTCCATAACTATATTCACTAGCATTTGCTTCTACTATATCTATAAATTTTCTATTTTCATCTGAAATTGTAATTTTGGTAATTTTTTACAAAGTATTTTTATTTTCTGAACTTGTTTTTTATCTTCTTCATTATAATTATATTCTACATCATTTTTTTAATTTTTTCTATAAGGGCTTTAGATTTTCGGCTAATTTTGGTATATATTCCCTTACTTGGTTTACTAATCCTAAAAATAATTGTAATTTCTTTTTTGTATCTAATTCTTCTTTTGAATTTATTATTTTTTGTACTATATGTTGTTGCATTTTTACTCCACTTTTATCTATTTATATTCCTAAAAATATTATCTGATTTTTCATAATTTCAACTTTCTTTTCACTTAAACTTATTCCCGATTTTTTTACTATATCCGTAAATTGTTCTAATAATTTTAAATGTTCTTCTTTGGTCTTTGTATATAGTAGTATATCATCTATATATACTATATAATTAGGCAATTGTTTAAAATAACTATCCATAAAATGTTGATATCTACCTAATGCATTTTTATATCCAAATGGTAGTACATTCCATTCATAAAATCCTTGTGGTACTGTAAATGCGGTTAATTCCTTAGATTGTTCTTCTAACTTTAAATGATAAAATCCTGATGTACAATCAAATTTACTAAAGTAATTATATCCTTGTATTTGTCTTATTTTTAATATTTTATTTGGTATTGGATAATTATATGTCATATTTTCTAATTTTTTTGTAATTTTTTAACTTCCTGTTATCCAATCAGTTTTCATTCTTATTTTATTAGTAACTCGTTTTGATCTTACTTTCTATTTACATGGTGTTGTAAACCACCAATCCGTTCTAGTTATTATATGTGGGTATAATTTATCTAAAAACGGCATTCCTAAAAGTATATCTTTTGATGTTAGCTCATAATTATAGATTTCTTCTATTGTTAATATTTTATCCCATACTTGTGTTTTTACATTCTTAGCTTTATAAGTAATTAAGCTTCCTTCGTTATTAAATCCTTTAACTATTATTGGTGTTTTTAATTTATCCCATTTACTTTCTGGTAAACAATTATATCTACATAAATTAGCTTCTGTTCCTGTATCTATCATAGGCGTATAATATCTACTATAATATCCTTCTACTACTATCTTCATTAATATATATATATTCATATCATGTTAGAGATCTTCTTAGGAACAATCTTTCCCTATTATATGTTATAGATAATTGTGTATGTTCTATATTGTATGGTTTTACTTGTTCTAGCCAGTTAATTCCTAATATTATGTCTGCTTTTTGCATTTCTTCCTTTATTTCAAATTCCATTTTCATTTTTCTAACTCCTATTATTATTATTATTTCTGCTATATTTTTAGTGTTTATTAAGCTTCTTGGTAGATCTGGGCATATATTATTATCAGATTTTATTTTTCCATTTTTACTAGATGTTTTGCTATATAATTTTCTTTTTGTCTTGTATTTAAGAGTATTAAATATTCCTTTTCATTTATTGTTTCTGTTATGTAATATTGATTTAAATTAACTATTGAACTTATTTCCTAACTTGTTCTTTTTGATGAATTTGATGATTCTGGTTTTTCATAAGCTATTCTTTTTGTTGTACTTATTCTATCATTTATTATTTCTAAATCTTCTTCTATGTCTATATTTCTATAACTATAATCATTATTATCAATTATTTTTTACGAATTGTTCAAAAGGACTTTCTATTTGTATTTTATTAATTTAATTTTTTCCCGTTATTTTATATTTTGTTGTTAATACATATAGATTTTTACATCTTGCTGTAAATATTTTAATTTCTGAGGTTAGTTCTATTCGTGATATTTTCCAATATAATACTAATGATTTATCTATATTTTTATCTGTTATTGCTACTAAATAATTTGCACTTATTATAAATTTAAATTTTTGGTATATTAAATTTCCTTTAATTGCAGTTATTATGCTTTTTTCTATAGGTCTTACAATCCTATCATCTGCTAAATATAATTCTATTGGTGTATCTATTCCTTCTCTAAAACATGCTTATATTAATATCTCTGTACCTCCAAGATGTACCTATTTTATTGGATCTCCTCTACTTTTTATATCATTTATTTCTTTATTAATTAACCTTTTTGTTACTAGTGGTATACTAGCTTTACCTTTTGCATATCTGCAGTCTATTACATGTTCCTTTTGACTTACTACGTAATATTCTTTCTTTTTCCTAGTAAATCTATTTTTTATTGTTGATATTTTAAATATTTTTTCTACACTTAAGTCTAACTCTTTTCCTTTTATTTCATCAAATATTATTTTTTGATCTGTTCCTTCGTCATTTAAATATTCTTCTTTGTTATTATTTTCATATTTTCTTCAGTCATTTGGTTTATTTGTATATCTTCTTCAGTCATTTAATTTGTCTAATTCACTATCTATTTCATTATCTTCTATTTCATTTTCTGTTTCATTCTCTGAAATTTCATATATCCGGTCTTCACTTTCTAATTCGTAATTTATATAATCTATCTGCATACATTCTATATTTTTTATTTTTATTTATGATATTTGTTTATTTTTTGGGTTTTTAGGTAATTTACAATCTCTAACTAAATGTCCTAATTTTCCGCAATTATAACAAGTACATTCCTTTATAGATTTCTTTTTCCTATATGGTCTTTTATGTTTATAATTTTTTACATAATATCTTTTTCTTGATTTCTTATACTTATATTTTGATTGTTTGTATTTCTTATATTTCTTATGCCTTTTTCTTTTCTTACAATATCTTTCTTCGCATCCAAATTAACGTGCTATTTTATCTTTGCAACATGCTAAATTTCTTATTAATGTTTTTTCCATTTTTATTTCTTCTCTATATTTTTCACATAGGTTTCTATACCATTGTTGTAAAAATTTTATTCTTGCTCCTAGAGTATCTACTATTTTTGTTTCATCCCAACTTTTATTATTTTTGAACTAAATGGTTTAGGTAATTTACTAAAATATAGTTTTCTTATTTCTTTACTTTCTTCTGTATTATATGCTCCTTTATAATAATATTCTTTAAATGCGCAAGTATATTCATCTATGTAGCACATATTACATATTGCTAATTTTAACATTAAATTCCTATTTGTATCTTTCTCTTCATTTTGTTCTTCTTCTGTTGTTGTCATGCTACTAAATTCGTCT
>NW_025861042.1:130822-152026 GCF_002878395.1 Capsicum annuum
TAAATTATATAATTTAAATAAGGTAAAAACTAATACAACTTTTAGTTTATTTTAAATTCAAAATATTATGACAATAATTAAATTATCTTCTATATATACTAAATAGCTATAATTGCTCCGTCAAATGCTCCACGGTCAAATTCTCATTATTTTGATCTATGTTTTTGTGTTTTTACATGATACAAACAATTTATTTGTTATAATTAAGTTTATCTTAATTTAATTGCATGCATTTGTACTACTCTATGATAGCTCTCGAGGTAGGAATTATTACATGTAATAGTTTTGATGAATAAGACGTCATAATGCATAATATGTGTTCTGGGATTTGAGATGTGTTATGTTTAGTGGTGGAGTCAGACTTTTGGTTAAGGGTATTCATATTTTTCCGTGGGCAAACAACTATTTAAAAAACAAAGAAAATAAAGCACTGTTGCATTTGCCAAGGTTCAAACCTGGGTTGTTGATACGGAAATGCACACTCTTGACCATTGGACTATGCTTCTCTAGCTTGTCAAGGGTGTGCAACAACATGTATATAACCATAAATATCTGTATTTAACCTATATACTCGAAAAAAAATTTCCGATGAAGGGTGTTCATCTGACCACCCTTCGTTGGCTTTGGCTCCGCCACTGGTTATGTTTTACGCGGATGAATAAATTAGAGTAAAGGGACTATATAATACCTATAAGGATAAACTACATAGAGTAGCAAACCTAAGTTTTAAATTACAAAAAATAGCAACACTTTAATGAAATTACCTTATGTAGCAAACCTAGCATTATTTTAAGTGGGAACCACAATTACCGCCTCTCAAAAGCAGGTTTCACTATTCATGCTTAAACTTTATTTTTCCTTTAATTGCTTTATACTTTACCATTTTTCATGCTTTTTCTCAGATTTTCTTTTTCAAATTTTTTCCTTCTTAATGTTTTTTCCACGATCTGATAAGGCTATTGTTCCACAATTTCAGGTAACTAATTAATTCAGTTATTGCATGTTATCAATTTCTCAATATTTTTTTTTTTTGAATTTTGTACTATAAACAATTTCTCCACTTCATCTTTAAGGTTTTGATTTTTGTAGATGTTAACTGAGAATCAAGGTCATCGGATTCGCTGAATTTTATTTTCTTTGTTTTTCAGTTAAATTTGATGTTTTATGAGTTGACATAGTTGAAAAAATTAAATTTTGGATGAGAATTGAAATTGGGTTTTATTTTGATGTGATTAATGAAGGATAACCGGAGTTGAATGGATATTGTAGATAATTTTGGATTGATCTGCTGTTGTTGTTGGTTGGATTTTTGCAAAGATAGCTGATATTTTGAAGAAAAAAATGGTTGAAAAAAAATTCTTTTCCAAAAGACAAAAAATAAAAAAATATGAGAAGAAAAGAAAAACAAAAGAAATTGCAGAGTCAAGCAATGTTGATGACGATGTTGAAAACTCTTGTGCTAATGAATCTGAAGAAGACAGTGAGTTAATATGTATTTTATGTTTCTCCTGATATGTATTTAGGAATTGCAGTGAGGTGATTTGTTCTATTAAAAATACATATGCATGTTATATGTATTTTTTGATGTGTTGGTTATATTTTGTTGATATATACAGTTTAAGGTATAGTTTTAATATGTATTTTATGTTATCATGATATGTATATATGGATCAGAGTGAGCTGATTTGTTTTGTTCAAAATATATATGTATGTTATATGTATTTTTGGATGTGTTGGTTGTATTTTGTTGATTTCTACAGTTTAATAAGGTATAGTTTTAATATGTATTTTTATTTTTTCCTAATATGTATTTAGGTATTGCATTGAGCTGATTTGTTCTGTTCAAAATACATATGCATGTCATATGTTTTTTTTATGTGTTGATTGTGTTTTGTTGTTTTTTTGTAGTTTTACATTTTTTTTTGGTTAAATTTGAGAAACATCATTGAGTTCTCACAGTTTTATCATTCTCCGAGAGGTGCATAGTCTTACATAATTCATATGAATCCTCTAGTCACTATATGGTTGTTCTGGCTGAGATAGAGAAATTAGCTGGGATTATCCCATTGTGTCTCCAAGCTTGTAATTTCTACAAAAAAAAGGGTATTGATCTTCATAACCATCCAAGATACAGAGATAAAAAATGTCAGATCTTTTTGATGTGTTACTTGCAGATGAATTGCTTCAACAATCAAGTGAAATCTTGTAAGTACTTTAATATACATTTACCAAAATTGTAGGTTTGTAGAAATTAAATTTTATTATTCAATTTTTTTTTGTAGGGACTATGGTCTGTATATGGTAACATACGCAGAGTGTCTTTATTATGGTAAAAGAGTTCCTTTGATTGAGTTCAACCCCAACATACTTTATACACGTTATGCTGCACTATTGTGGGATTATGACATGAGAAAACAAGAAGCAAATGCTCATAGCGATGTCGAAGCACCCTTGAGGCTTGGCAGACAAAGCCGAATCACTAGTGTCACTGAAATTTTAAAAATATGATGATTGTTGAATTTATTACATTGGATAATCGAGAAACTGTTGTATGGATGTTGGTTATTTTGTACAAACTTATTTCATGTTTTGAAGTGTTTAAATGTCGGTACTTATTTTGAACTGAATGAAAGTAATTCATTTCTGTTGTATAAGTTGAATTTGTTTTCAAGAATTTTGTACTATGTGTTTTACTCCAGTGTTCAATAATATTGGTTGAAGTGAGATTGACCTCTGAAATACATATGCGGTTTTGAAATTTTCAATAAAAATACATATGCAGTTACCTTCATATACATTCTAATTTGTGTTCATTTACTTTCAAAATACATATAAGTTGAATTAAACTTTAAGTTTGGGAATTGAATGAAAGAAATTCATTTAAATATTTTATGTAGTTTTATTTTTTTTGCTGTGAGATTTAGAGATCAAAATACATATACAATGTTCAGATTTTGCATTAAATAAATACATATGCAGAATGCATCATATGTATTTAGCTTCATATATATATATATATATATATATATATATATATGAAGCATATGTATACAGATATGGATACATATATGTATTTCAATGTTTATTCATTCAATTTCAAATTAAATATGAATTGTTCAGATTTAGAATAAAAATACATATACAATATACATCAGATCCCAAATGCTAAATAAATGTTTAGAACCATAAAAATGAGTTCATTATTATAAAAAGTATAGAAGAAACTATTAAAAAATAATACAGAAGAAAAAATGTATCATTTATGATATTTCCTACAAGTGCGTCTATTGTGACCCTTAGCCCCACATCCAGTGCATGAGTTGATGTTCTTCTTTCCAAAAATATCCCGAACCGATTTTCCACGATCCTTGTTGCAGGTCTTCCAGGAGGGCATTTGTACTTTGGTGGCAGTACAATTGTTATAGACGTCTCTTCTTTCAACAACGAATGCAGATAAACTTGCAAAGGTGCTCCCAACAACTTTCTCCAAAATGCTTACATATAAAGAAAGACAATTCATGTCTTGTATCTCTTTTTTCTGCAAAATAAATACCTTTAAACCCATATCGCACTATATATTTGTATTTGCCTCGCATTACCACTGATTTGATATTCCACTAAAATATGTTTGCTGGCCCAATCCACATTTAAGTGTGATGCCAAAACATCATGCAACTCATTGAATGATGCTATTATGCTCAACAATATAACATCAATGACATACTCTTCATAATTTTTTTCATACATCCACCTTCCAGAGTGCTTCACGAAAATTGATATGCTTCCCATTTCTAACAGATTTCACCCAAAATACATAAATATACATATTTCTAAGAAGTCAATTATTACAACATACACTTTTTCAAAAAAAAAATTAGATTTTTTCAGTTAGAAACGTAAATTATACTTACACAGCCAACAACTACAATCAAAAATACATTTACTGAACATTTGTTAAACTTAAAATTCAAATACATCAAAAGTTTTCAATCAAATACAGAAACTACTGAATCGAACAGAAGTAAAACATGTATAACATATATTTTCACATATATAGTTATATTCTGGAATTCCGACAAACAAACCAAAAATACATATGCAGTGTTAACATTAAGTATAGCATAAATACATATGCAGTTTTAACATTAAATACAAAAAAATACATCTGGGAGCATACCTAATTTGTATTTTGATATGTGTCAATAAAATTTCATCACATTCAACAGCTTAATTCGATAATTCATTGATCTAGGATTTTAGAAAATAATTGAATAAAATTCAAATCGAAATTTCTTTAAATTATGTTCATAATCGAAATTCTACAAAGCTTCACAATTTGTTCAAAAAATACATTAAAACAAAATTTTTTTAAAGTAAAATACAAACACAACAAAAGTTTTCAACCAAATACAGGAACTACTAAATCGAACAGAATTGAAACATACATAACATATATTTTCGCATATACAATTATATTCTAAAATTCCGACAAACAAACCAAAAATACATATGCAGTGTTAACAAGCATAGAAAAATAAATATGCAGTTTTAACATTAAACACAAAAAATACATCTGGGAGCATACCTAATTTATATTTTGATATGTGTCAATAGAATTTTATCACATTTAACAGCTGAATACGATCATTCATTGATCTAGGATTTCAGAAAATAATTGAATAAAATTCAAATCAAAATTTGTTTAAATTATGTTCATAATCGAAATTCTACAAAGCTTCACAATTTATTCAATTGTTAAATCGATCAAAATAACAACAAACGATCATCAAATATAGTCGAACAGTGAAATTTTAATACCTGAAATAACTTCTAAACTGAAATTTAGCAATAAATAGTTAAATTCTGAAGGTTTTTGTTATATATGTTGAATTTACTTCTGCATTGCTTATAACTCAAAATTCGTTTAGAAATTTTTCATACAAATTTGAATGGTGACAACAAAAAACTAGATAGGAGCATCAGTAATGGCTTAAACAAAAAATGAACCAGAAAACATTAATGATTACGTACCTTACATAACAGTAACGATTGAATTTTCAACTGATAGTTGAATTCGAACAAATTGAACTGAAGAATCTACAATTGAATTTGATTCAATCAAATTGATGCTTCGTTTCGAAACTGCTGTTGATTTCGAAGAAGATGCTGTCGAATTTAATTGAACAACAACAATGGTTGAATTAGAAAACACGGTTGAATTAGAAGAAATTTCTCATAAAAACAAAAAGTAGATTTTGATTTTGATTTTTTTCCCCAGATGAACTCGTTAATGTCTGAAACTGAAATTTGACATTTGTTCTGTGCTATTAAGCAAAAATGAAAATAACGTTATTGAAGTTGTTTTAATGGAAAAGGAATCTACAAATTTAATTAATTGGTAATTGTACCATATTTATCTCAACCAAATTCAGTTATTTAAGGGAGGTCATTTTTTAAAAATACATAATACAAGTTGCTACAAAATGTAATTATGAAACTGTTGCTGTAAAATTTATAATTAGGGCCTTAAGTATGCTATTTCTGAATTTTGCCCTACCTATAATAGTGAATAGTGATAGATGTTGAGAGAGACACACATTCAATATCAATTTATGAGTAAATTAATTAGTTGCCTATTTTTTATAGTAGTAAAATAATTAGTTTTTCTTTTAAGTGAAGAAAATTTTAAGTTTTGAATTGTAATATATTATATAGGAAGAAGTCCAAATTATAGTAAAATAATTAATTTTCCTTTTAAGTGAAGAACTTTTTTAAATCAAGTATAGAAACTTATAAAAATATTAGGAGAGTCATGAATTTTATTGGTATTAGAAGAGTCACAATTCTTTTAAACCTAGAACTGAAATATATGAAAATTATCAACGTTCTTTTCTTTTTTACTTAATTAATAAAATTATAAAACATTAAATGTTCATAGTCAATATCTATCTATCTATCTATCTATCTATCTATATCTATACTATATTAAAAGTATGAAGGGGCTTAGAAATATTGTTTGAATTTATTGCCCTTCACTAAAAGTTTTTATTTAGTTAAAATCGCCTTTTCACTATTTCTTTAATATTAAGAATTGAAAATTGATTAATATTTATAGCAAACCTTTCCTTATTAGAAGTTATCAGTATTAATAACAACTAATATTCTTTTCATTAGTTTAAGAATTTTAAATCAACTAAATTTGATTTCAAGAATAATTGAAATATCTCAAAATAAATATGAAAGTATTAGAATAAGAAAAAATGATTTCAAGAATAATTGAAATATCGCAAAAGTGATGATCAGTAACCACTTAAAATTTCTAGTGGTAATATATATATATATATATGCTTACAACAAATATATATTATGTTTATATTATTATATTAAAGTGTAAAGAATCTTTGAGAAGTGAATTAAACTTTTTGCACTTCATTAAAAACCTTTGCAACAGACGAAATTGTCTAATTTTAAAAAATTAAAAATTACACGTGCGAGGCACGTGCAGTTAAACTAGTAAATTTAAAAGCGTTAGAATAAGAAAAATTTAAGTACCAAATTTTAACAATTTTAAGTATACATTTTTTAGACATATACATATTGATACAATTTCTATACTATGATGAAAATAGTTGTATACATTAGTGATACAAAAATGATATAATTTTTTCTACGCATAATACATTTTTTATACACATATAGTAGTGATACATTTTTATATAGTAATGATATTATTTTATACAGAATGAAACTATTTTAAAGAGGCTAAAAACCTTTTCTAAGCTTCTTGGGCCATCTGATATCCATAATTTCTGTTCTTGTCCACATAATACATTGCTCTATTTATAATCATTAACAATAGTAGCCAAATTTTTTTTTGTATTTTGCTATGAATTTTTTCTTCGCAAATATTGAATTATTCAACTACAAATTTTAAAGTTGTCGCTACTTATACCTTACAATTTTTGTGATAAATTTTTATTGTCACTAAATCATAGATTGATTAGAGACAATAAAATAATTGTCACTAATTATATATATTATTAGTGACAAAAATTAATGTCACAATTAAATATAAAATTTATGGCTAAAGCTTACAACATTTAACTACAAAATATAATTTGTCACTATTGTAACAACATATTTTTTGTGAAAAAATATTTTTGTATCCAAAAATTAATTATTTTTAAGACAAAAAAGTTGATTTATCACAAACTAGATAAATTATTAGTGACGAAATAATTTCGTGACTAATGTTTCTTAATAAAATGGCGCCAACTCATTTTTTGGCGGAAAACTTTACAGGACAAAATTATGCCACGAAAATTTATATTTTGTCACTAAAAATATGTGATCCATGTATTTAACGACGAAAGGTAACTTTTGTCATTAAAAGTAAACAATTAGTGATGAAATTTATATCGTAGCTAGAAAATTCGTAGCTAAATATCACATTTGTTGTAGTGGTCACCGGTGATATTCGATTTGTAGCGACAAAGATCGTGACTGTTATATCTTCTCTGACTATTTACATATTTTTGTAAAGTGTATAAAAATAATGTAGAAACTGATGTTTTTATAAACATGGTATAGAAATTGGTGTTTTATAAAGTTTATATATTCTTTAAATGGTACAAAAATAATGAAGAAATTGGTATTTCTATAAACATGATATGCAATTGATATAGAAATTGGTGTCATCTAAAAATTATTTAACTACATCCTAAAAATATAATAGAAATATGGTATAGAAATTGATGTTCCATAAAGGCTAAGTCAAAAACCTTATGACATTTGAATATGGTATATTTCTATGAGGTATAATTATCTTCTAAAATAGTGATATAAAAATGATATATAAAATGATGCTCCTATAAATATAATATGAAATTTATATAGAAATTAGTGTCCTCTAAAGATTATTTAACTATATTGAAAATTATAATATAAATATGGTATAGAAAGTGGTGTTTCGTAAAGGTTATTTCAAAACAACTTATGGCAGTTGAATAGTTGATAGATTTTGTAAATAAAAACTACCTTTTGTAAATAAAAAATAATAGTGGTAGATTTTGTAATATAGGCTATAAATTTGTATACTTATGTGATTTGCCCTAATTTATGATGCAAGAATTCTTACTTTTAGACTAAGTACTTATTTTGCCCAAATTACACCTCTAAATAAAGTATAAAGCGGCCACTGATCAAATATAAAATCCAACTAAGATTGGGTCAATCCCACAGTGAATAGGTTGAAATATAAGAGTCTATTTTGACCTCGACTTGGAAATGGGAAATATGGGTAACTTTGGCTTTTTTTAATGTGTAGATTCTATATTTGTATGTTTTTGGGATCCATTCATGAAGGGAAAGCTCCATATGGAAGGCTTGTCAGACCGATTTTTGGCTTTTGACGCAGGTTATTGTTTAACTTTCTTCAGACTGGGTTGGGTAGTTAATATTGGTGTAAAATCATATTTTGGGTATGGGAGCTAACCATGAAAAGGCTATTATTATTAGGTTGTGCTCGTGTGGAGCCCTTTAATGTTGTTATTTGGTGGTTTTGAGACATTATCTGTTATGTGTGACTCTGTGGGGTCTTTTATGGTGATATTAGCCTAGTATTTGGATAATTGGTTGTTATTATCGGTGAAAATTATCTAAAATAGTGATTATGTGGTATCAAATGGCATGTTATGGTATATCTTACTCTGTTGGTATGTGGATTATGTTGGATCATGGATCACTAGTGTATTGAGTAGATTTTTGCTCACGAACTTGGTTTTTGGTTTGAATTGGAAATTCTCATCTTGTTGATTCTGAGCATTACATCCCCACATCATATTCATTCATGAAATATTGGTACCACTATAGAAATACTGGAGATATTGGAAACACTAGCATGTGACATTATTTAGAACCCCCCGAGGGATGTGTCGGAGAGGAGTCATAGATATTGGTTTTGGTTTAGGATTATATATGGGTTGACGAACACCCCTATGGGTCCTACCTGGTAGCATAGCTCAGTAGGTGCATACGAAGATTGTGCAACAACCTCATGCGTCACATATCATCATCATAATTATCATAATCATTATCTTATTCATTGTATTTCATACATATAAATATTGTGCTTGTTCGGTGTTGTATTATAAGCTGTGATGTGAAATCTGTCTATGTGTACGTCTTTCCATACTTGTAGGTTTGATATTTGTATACCCGTGCTTCCTTCTCATATTTGCATATGTTATATGTGCATATTGTAGAACTACTAACGAAGACAGTGTAGGCTACCATTAGGGATATTTTCTGACTGCTGGTGACGTGACCATAGTATGTATTTTGTATGCTTTATTTTCTACTTTTCTCAGTCGGCCTATGATACCTAGTGAGTACAAGTGGACCATACTCACTTAATTCAGGTATTACTTGGAGTTTATTCGAGGTAGCAGTTATGCATCTGGAGTTGAATTCTACCTTATCCTATCTAGAATATGTCTTACTTTTATTCTAACACAAAGTTTGTTCTTTTTTTGGATATCTTATGTTGTAACGCCCCGAGTCTATACCCCAGATACTACACGGTGCTCATAATTTTGAGGGACCACAAGTTAACGCATGATTGGTACCTGCTGCAATAATTGAATAATAATACTGTAATTAGGTGGAAATTAGGCGGAAACTTGCCATAAGGTTCAAAATTGTAAATAAATACTGAGTGCGGTACATCAATACCAAAATTGAACATCTGTCTATAAATACTCTAGTATGAAAAAGCCTCTACTGTCTGAACAAAGAGTTAATGGGACAGACCCCTAACTAACTCAGACTACTGAAACTGATAAAAGAGGTACTAAAATAATAATCATGTCCTCGAACTATGAGGACTCACCACTAACACTGTTACTGAAAGGTACAGGCTGCTAAGTTCGATCGGGAGCTCGTGCGTCTGTACCTATGATATAAGACATCATAGTGCAAAACAAAGGTATGCGTTAGTACTTTGAATATCTTGGTATACTAAGTGAGGTAGGCTGATATGCATGGGTTCATATGCATGAACAATACTGACTGAATAATATGAGTATGACTAAAAAAGAGTACATGCAGGAATACATAAATTGTAACTGAGGTCAAGATAACACTGGATACTGAGTTTTGAATTTCTGATTTACTAATATCTGAGTTTACTGCTACTGTATTACAGTTAACTGAGTGACTTTATCTGACAGTCCTAATTTTTTGGAACTATTTTGAGTTCTGTACCAAACTGAGTGACTGTATCTGACAGTCCTGATTTTGTAGAACTAAACTGAGTTTTATACTAAGACTAGAACTGAAACTGAGATTGTGAGAGGTAATGATCTAACTGACATGCCCTTTTTTGAATAGATTGGGATCCAACCTGTAACCTCTGCTGGAAGGGTATCAGTACCATGCCACGGGTAAAGACAAGCTGTGAGTTAACCCCATCTAATAGGAAGCTCTTTCGTCAACCCTCGCTAGCAGGAAAACTTGTATGAGATGTATCAACCCTAGTCTGGCAGAAAGATATCTCAACCTATGCTGGCTATGAAGTTCTGTAATGCAGGTATTGCTACTAAGGGTCAAACCCTCTGCTGGCAAGAATGCCTCCATCCCTAGGTTCGCTCGGTGATGAATCCTACTCCCAACTGAATAGACACTGAACTGATTCATAGTTTATACTAGGCTTGACTGAACTATTACTAATTATACTGTCAAACTAAACTGAACTGCGTTTATTAAGTTCTATTGACTGACAGAATACTATTGAATTCTATTAAATGACTGAATTTACTAATGTCTAAACTGAATACGGAGCTGGACTGGACTGATACTGAGTCTACTAAGTTTTTCTTGAGTTCTGTAACTGACTAAGAGTACTACTGATCGTGACATGACTAATATTGTTCTGTAACTGACACTGGCACTAGGTAAACAGCTAAATTGTCAAGTATTAAATACCCCAGGACTCGATAGCATGAAAAGTAAAGCATCACATGACCTTGCATAACATAGAAATGCACACTTGTTCATAATGCATCTATAGAGGCATTTTATCAGACACTTGAATGGCATGAACTAGTGTACATTTTAACATGATATAATCTCACTATTTAATTCACATGAACAACTCATCAAACACTTGGAAGGCATTGTATATGGACATAGTACTAATCAACATATGAGCATCACAATTTCAAAGCTTTAACATGAATTCACATGGTACTACATACATAATAATTGTTTTTACATAAATCTTTCACTTAACCATGGAATAGAAACCCAATCAATATTATAATCATGAATACACTTGAATCCAAATCATGGAAATCATGAAATCACTTTACTTAGAGTTTAAAAGTGTTTCTTGGACTCCAAAGGTGGAAGGGACCTTGGATGAACACTTGGCATACATTAAAGCTTGAATTCTGAAAGATTGATGGATTTTCTTGAAACTTGGATTCTTGAATGTGATGAACTATGATTTGTTCTTGAAAAATTCTAGAGAGAATGAGTAAATTTGGCATTTTGGATGACTTAATTACATGTTTTGGGGGCTGATATAATATGGGAAAGGACCCATTTACCTCTTTGGATGCGGGTTTTAATTACTGAAAACTGGACTAGCAACGCACAGACCGACGCGCCATATCATTATCATCAATGTGATGGCCAAGGCACCGTATTGGGTCCACATTGGTTCACTGTAATTTGCACTGGGAGCTGAAGTAAAATATTCATCGACGCGATGGGTCATGCGGTGCGTCGAGATCGTGTTGATCCACTGGTTTGAGCTTTCAGATGTGATCTAAATGAAGTCTAAAAAATATGAAACTTGTCCAAAAACACCCACTGAGATTCCTGATCATGATTCAACCTAAAACTCATTACTTTAAGGTCATGAGGGTTGTGAAGAAGGATTACCAACTTATGAAGGCTAAAATAACTCTAAGTATGAACACTTAGCTAAACTTTTCTAATTCTGGGAACCCTTACTAGCTTTTACAAGACTGAATCAAGCTTAGGATTTTGTGGGGTCTTACAATATGTTCCCCTTGGAAACATTCATCCTCGAATGAGACTGACTAAGCTGGGAATACTGGTAGACTAAATTTAGATACTGGATATGCATAACTCCAACATGATTTCATAATTGACACTAATGATATGCTGAAATTTCATACTGAACATGCATATCTGATGCATGAGTACATAGATGAACATGATTCATGGATGCATGACTGGGATTGCTTATAAGAGTTTCTCATGATGAACATGTATATCTAATGCATGAAGTCACAACTTAATATGCAATGGTAACTAGTACCATGTCTATAAAGGAAAATCTGAGCATGAAACTCAGTAAGTTTAAAGAGAATCGTTACCCTGTATTGAGTCTGAGTTTGTGGAGAAGAGGTGAGGATACTTGGTTTGCATATCTGCTTCTACTTCCTAAGTATCTCCCTCAATGGGCTGATTCCGCCAAAGAACTTTGACTAGAGGGACTGTTTTGCTCCTCAGTCTGCGAATCTAATAGTCAAGGATTTCGACTGGGACCTCTTCATAAGAGAGTTGTTCTGAATATCTAGGCCCTCAATAGAGACTACAACTGCTGGGTAGCCTATGCATTTCTTAAGCAAGAATACATGGAACACTGGATGCACTGAAGCTAAGTCTAAAGGTAACTCAAGCTCGTAAGCTACCTTTCCGAAATGGTTGATAATTCAGTAAGGATCGATATATCGGGGACTGAGCTTCCTCTTTTTGCCAAACCTCTTCTCTCCTTCAATAGGAGAGATTTTCAAATACATATAATCACCAATCTCGAACTTCAGATCCTTTCTCCGTACATCTACGTACGATTTCTGTTGGCTCTGAGCTATTTTAAGCCTTTCCCTGATCAACTGAACCTTCTCTAAGGTGTCAAACATTAAGTCAGGACCCACCACTGCACCCTTTCCCACTTCAAATAAATCAATGGGAGACCTACATCTCCTTCCATAGAGTGCCTCAAATAGAGCCATCTGAATGCTGGAATAAAAGTTGTTGTTATATGCAAACTCAATCAAAGGTAAGTGGTCATCCCAACTACCTTTAAAGTCTATCACACAAGCTCGCAACATATCCTCTAAAGTATGAATGGTCCTTTCTGCTTGACCATCTGTCATAGGTTGAAAGGCTGTACGAAGATAAACTTGGGTACCTAGACCCTTTTGGAACGCCTTCCAAAAATGAGAGGTGAACTATGTACCTCTATCTGAGATAATAGTAATGGAACTCCGTGTAATCTGACCAACTCTCTGACATAGAGCTTGGCATAGTCCTCGGCTGAATAAAAGGTATGGACTAGTAGAAAATGAGCTGATTTGGTCATCCTATCTTCAATGACCTAAACTGAATCATGCTGACGACGAGTACGAGGGAAACTCATCACAAAATCTATGTTGACTTCTTCCTACTTCCAAGTGGGAATACTAAAATCCTGCATAACTCCACTAGGCTTTTGATGCTCGATCTTAACCTGCTGACATGTAGAGCACTTAGCTATAAACTCTACAATATCTCTCTTTATCCCACTCCACCAATAGATCTCCTACAAATCATGATATATCTTAGTGTCCCCTGGATAAATAGAGTAACGAGCACCATGCTCTTCTGCAAGAATTTGCTGTCTTAGGTCATCTACACCTGGCACACATAGCTGACCCTGACACTGCAATACACCATCTCCTCCTTGGGAGAAAACCTCTATCTTGTAATCTCTTACTGATTCTTTCAACTTAACTAGGCTAGGATCCCTATCCTACTTTTCCTTCACCTCAAAAATCAGAGATGATTCTGAATTACTCTGCACCCATGCACTACCTTTTGTCGAATCAACTAAGCGGAAACCTAGTCAAGAAAGTTGATGAACTTCCTAAGGTAACTTCTTCTTACTATTTTCCACATGAGGAACACTACCTATAGACATCCTACTTAGAGCATCAACCACTATATTGGCTTTACTTGGATGATATAGGACGCTCATGTCATAGTCCTTCAATAACTCCAACCACCTTCTTTGACGGAGGTTTAGGTCTTTCTGAGAGAACACATACTGTAGGTGCTTATGGTCAGTGAATACATCAACGTGAACACCATACAAGTAATGACTCCAAATCTTTAAGGAAAATACTACTGCTACTAACTTAAGATCAAGAGTTGGATAGTTTTTTTCATGGAGTTTGAGCTGTTTAGAGGTGTATCAAAGCTGATTATCCTTTCGGGAGGAACTCCAGGGAGATCTTCAGGAAACATGTCTGGGAATTCATATGCTATTGATACTGACTCAAGAGTAGGGATTTCTGATCTAGAGTTTTGTATGTGAACGAGATGGTAGAAACATCTCTTGATATCATTTTCCTTACCCTAAGGTAGGAAACAAGCTAACCCCTTAGTACTGAAGTACTACCCCTCCATCCTAGGATGGGTTCATTCAAGAACTAAAACTAGACAATTCCATTTCTGCAGTCAACTGAGGCATAATAGGAATGAAGCTAATCCATGTCAAGAATGACATCAAAATTGATCATCTCTAATTTGACTATGTCTGCTGAAGTGACTTTCTGAGATACCATAACTGGACAGTTCCTGTATACCCATTGGGCTATGATAGATTTATCCACTAGGGTAGAGACTGAGAAAGGCACTGCTAGAATTTAAGGACTGACTCTGAAGTTAGCATCTATACAAGGAGTTACAAAATATAAAGAAGTTCCTGGATCTAGCAAAACATAAACATAAAATGATAAACTTGTAACGTACTAGTGACCACATCAGAAGAACTTTCCTGAACTTCTCGGGACTGAAGGGCATAGAGTCTGTATGGGTATTGCCCACTGGTCGCATTGGAAGCAACACCCTACTGATTTAGGCGACTAAACTAAGCTGAGGGATGGTTATGCTGACTCTGCAAACCCATCTGAGGATACTATCTGACTCTGTGGCCTAGCTTGCCACATCTGAAACATACGTCACTGCCAGCTCTCCAGACACCCTGATAGTTTCTGCCATACTTCTGGCAGAGAAGATTTGTTTGGGCACTGCTAACACTACCCTGAGGTTTAGGGATTGACGCTTTATCTCTATTACAGTCTCTAAATTCCAACATGGGAGCACTGGATGAGGATGGAGCTGGGACTGAGGATTTTTGGTGGGACTGAGAACGATTACCACCCTCTGACTTAGGTAGGGCAAAGTTTAAGCTACCTATTCTAGCTCCCTTGTTCTTTCTCTCCTTCTTTTTATTCTTAGCCTCCTCTATCTGCTGAGCATGGACCATTAGCCTAGATATGTCCATATCCTTAATCAAAATTGCAGTCATCACTCCTTGACCACACTACTAGACACCCCTGACACAAACTTACTCCTCTTTGCTCTGCTATTTACTACCACATGAGGGGCATATTTGGATAATTGAGTAAACTTAATAAAATACTCTTGTACCATTGTGTTACCCCACTTCAAATTTATAAACTCCAAAACCTTCACTTTCCTTAACTCTAGCAGGAATAACCTATCCAGAAAAGTAATAGAAAACTTTTTCCACTCTGTGGGCCCTGCATCTGCGGCCCCCTCTGCTTTCCACTGTTTGAACCATGAGTGAGCCACATCCTGCAAATGATATGCAGCCAACTCAACACTCTCAATAGTAGTCAGCCCCATAATATTTGTAACCTTTTACACCTGATCAAGAAATTCATGTGGGTCCTCATCTGACTTTGACCCGATAAAAGATGGAGGGTTTATTTGGGTGAAGTCCCAAATCCTAGCTGCAGTAGTATTGGCCACTTGGTTGGCCATAACGGAAGTTGGACATTCATTCTGGGCTACCATAGAATGAGCTATGGTAGTGAAAACTTCTCTGAATTCAGCAGGGGAGACATGTTCGTCCAAGGGATCTAGCTGGACGGGCTGAGGTGCTGACTGATTTTCGGTTCTTCTTTTGTTAGTCTTTTTGGGAGGCAAATTTTGTAAATGAAAAAGAGACAACATATTAGACTGAGAGTTTAACTTAAGCTCATGCTCACTCGCACGATATGAATACTGAAAAAAGGGAAACTTTTCCTAAAATATCTCACAGCTTCCTGTCCATAAGTGTGGCGCGTTACACACCCATGCACAACACTCTACTAGATATGGCTTTTAGACTTCCTAGGCCTCTATTGAACCTTAGTCTTTGATACCAAGTTTATAATACCCCGAGTCCGTACCCCGGATGCTACACGATGATCATAATCCCGAGGGACCATAAGTTAACTCATATTGGTACCTGCTGCAATAACTAAAAAATAATACTATAATTATGCAGAAATTAGGCAGAAAATTGCCATAGGATTCAAAACTTTAAATAAATACTGAGTACGGTACATTAATACCAAAATTGAATATCTGTCTATAAATATTCTTGTTTGGAAAAGCCTCTACTATCTAAATAAGGAGTTGATGGGACAAGCCCCCAACTAATTTCGACTACTGAAACTAATAAACTTGGGTATTGAAATAATAATCATGTCCTTGAACTAGGAGGACTCACCACGAATACTGCTACTGAAAGGCCTAGGCTGCTAAGTGCGATCGGAGCCCGTGCGTCTGACCCTATGATATAAGACACTATTGCGCAAAAGAAAGGTATGCGTCAGTAATTTAAATGTACTGGTATGCTAAATGAGGTAGGCTGAGATGCATGGGTTTTTATGCATGAACAATACTGACTGAATAACATGAGTATGACTGAATGAGAGTATATGCATGAATACATAAACTGTAATTGAGGTCATGATAGCACTGGATACTGAGTTCTAAATTTCTAATTTACTGATATTTAAGTTTACTTATACTATCTTACTATTAACCGAGTGACTGTATCTGACAGTCCTAATTCTGTGGAACTATTCTGAGTTTCATACTGAACTGAGTGACTGTATTTGACAGTCCTGATTTTGTAGAACTGAACTGAGTTCTATACTGAGATTGGAACTGAAACTGAGACTATAGGAGGTAATCAGCTAACCGACATGCCCCTTTCTGAATAGATTGGGGTCCAACCTATAACCTTAGTAATAATAGTATCAGTACCATGCCATGGGTAAAGACAGGCTGTGAGTTCACCATCTATGACAGTAAACTTTTTAGTCAACCCTTACTGGTAGGAAAACTTGCATGAGATGTATCAACCCTAGTCTAGCAGAAAGATATCTCAACCTAAACTGTCTACATAGTTCTGTAATGCAGGGATTGCTACTAAGGATCAAACCTTTTGCTGGCAGAAATGCCACCATCCTTGGGTTCACTCGGTATTGAATCATACACCTAACTGAATATACACTGAATTGATTCCTAGTTCATACTAGGCTTGACTGAACCATTACTGATTGTACTGTCTAACTGAACTGAACTGAGTTCACTGAGTTCCGTTGATTGATGAAATACTATTGAATTCTGTTAACTAACTAAATTTACTAAGGCCTGAACTAATTATGGAACTGGACTGGACTTCTACTGAGTCTACTGAGTTTTTTCTGAGTTCTATAACTGACTGAGAGTACTACTGACTATGACACGGCTAAGATTATTCTGTAACTAACACTAACTCTAGGTAAATTGCTAAATTATCAGGTATTAAATACCCCCAAAACTCGATAGCATGAAAAGTAAAGTATCACAAGACCTTGCATCGCATAGAAATGCACACTTGTTCATAATACATCTATAGAGGTATTTTATCAAACACTTGAATGGCATGAACTAGTATACATGCTAACATGATATAATCTTACCATTTAATTCACATGAACAACTCATCAAACTCTTGGGAGGCATTGTATATGCACATAGTACTAATCAACACATGAGCATCATAATTTCAAGGCTTTAACATGAATTCACATGGTACTACATACATAATAATTGTTTTTACATAAATCTTGCTATTAATCATGGAATAGAAACCCAATCAACATTATAATCATGAATACACTTGAATCCAAATCATGGAAATCATGAAATCACTTTACTTAAAGTTTAAAAGATTTTCTTGGACTCTAAGGGTGGAAAGGACCCTTGGATGAACATTTGACATACCTTAAAGCTTGAATTCTGAAAGATTGATAGATTTTCTTGGAACTTGGATTCTTGAATGTTATGAGCTAGGGTTTGTTCTTGAAAATTTCTAGAGAGAATGGGTAAATTTGGCCTTTTGGATGACTTAATTACATGTTTTGAGGGCTGATATAAGATAGAAAAGATCCATTTACCCTTCTGGACGTGAGTTTTAATTACTGAAAACTGGACTAGCAATGCCCAGACCAACGCGTCGTGTCATTGGCATCGACGTGATGGCCAACGCACCACGTCGGGTCCACATCGATTCACTAAAATTTTCTCTGGGAGCTGAAGGAAAATATTCATCGACGCGATGCGCAATGCGGCGCATAGAGATCGCGTCGATCCAATGGTTTGAGCTTTAAAATGTGATAGGAAAATCCAAAACTTATCCAGGAACACCCACTGAATTCCCGATCATGATTCAACCTAAAAATCATTACTTTAAGGTCTGAGGTTCGTGAAGAAGGATCACCAACTTACAAAGGCTATAATAACTCTAAGTATGAATACTTAGCTGAATTTTTCTAATTCTAGGACCCCTTACTAGCTTTTATAGGACTAAATCAAGCTTAGAATTTTGTGGGGTCTTACATATGTATATTTTGACTACGAGTTGTATTAGTTAGTCTTATACTATGACACTAGGTTTTGGGGTATTGTATGGTATTTTTGGCTATGTATTTCGTGGTTTTGCTATATACATATATGTTTGGTTCAACTTTGTTCTAAGAGTCTTGCCTTATATTTTGGTGTTATCATTCATTTTATATCAGTTTGGGGGATAGACTTGCTTGTCAAGGCTTGCCGCAAAAAGTTCCTTCATGACCTTTGGTTTTTGGATCGTGGCAATAATTAATTTAAAAACCAAGCCTAATTTTTAAAGTGTTTAAATCTAGGGCTTGAACTTGTTGTGTGATTCACCAACTAATCTCGAAGTAAGAAGAAAAAATTTGCAAGAAAAGAAGAGTACTTGGTTTGAGTTAAAGTAGTGATGCTTGAATAAAAACTTGGAAATCGATTCCCCAATGAAATTTTTCCCTCATTAATGAAGTTGAGAATTTTTTTGAGGAGTAGAATCATTATAGGGGAGATTAATGTTAAATTTGTATTTAATTTAAGGGAGAAGGAATGATTATAGAAAATGGAGGAAGGTAAATACATTTGAAAAGGAATGGGAAATAAATCAGATCCATTGCTATTTTAATTTCCAAATCGGATCGGGTCGGGTTATGAATTTTTTAAAATTGGACCAACTTTTTGTCCAGTGACAACGACCGCATGTAAGACTTGTCATTAGTGGTGATGAGTCATACTCTTCCTCCATTTTGACCAAAGGACTTAGAAAACTTACATAAGGTCACCAGTCCCCATGACTCAAGGCAATGAGTCATAGAGTGTGACTATGACTCGTTTTGAGAGTCATTGTGATACTAGCGCATTTTTCTTGTTTCTCTCTTAATGAAGAGTCACCTGACGAGTCATAACTTTTCCTTATGAGTTGTAGGGTGGCTTGTTTAGACTAGGCCCTATAAATTTTCTAGGTTCTTTTCAGTTTTGCCTTATCCTGTACATGTCAAAATAAGTTACCCTATAGTATAAAATGTAAAAAAATCATGGGATGCCTCCACAAATTTTCTTAATTTAATATCGCGGCACGGTATGGCTAAGTTGATTACTTAGAATTCACCAACAAGCCCATGGGTTTCCTCTTATGAAGCGCCTGATTTAACATCACGACAAAACTTGGGTGTGCTTGACACCTCAACTACCGTAAAATCCACATCACAAACTACTTTTACTTTATCAATGGACCATAGATAGTGTTTCATCCTTCTGATGTTCACCTTAAACTTCAGACCTTCTTTAATTTCTAGCTCGAGTTCACCATAGGAGAACACTCTAGTCACTCTATACGACCCTCTCCACTTTGACTTCAACTTGCTTGGATACAACTTTAGCTTAGACTCAAAAAATAATACAAAATCATGGATAGTGAACTCCTTTTTCTTGATCATGAAATCATGGTATATCTTCATCCTATTGTGGATAAAGTAGATCATTCATAGGATCAACTATGAAACTTATCTATCTCATTTTGTTGCTCTAGTCGCAACTTGGCAGCATCATGCCACTCTAGATTTCCACCTTATTTTTCATACTATATTTCTCAAGCAAGGATCTGAATAAACGATGCAAAAATGTGAGCCTTCATCACTAATGATAACGCTAGGAGTCCCAAATCTTGAAAAGATGTTCTTCTTCAAGAATGGTATGATAATTTTTCCTTCGTTATTCGGAAGTGCCACTTCCTCCACCCATTTTAAAAAATAGTCAATAACCACCAAGATGTACTTCATACTAGGTGAACTAACAAAACGGCCCATGAAGTCAATGGCCCATACATCAAACAACTCATGATCTAGAATAATAGTCATTAGAAGTTCTTTTCTTTGCGAGATGTTTTCTTGCCTTTGACATTGGTCACATTCATCGGTATGGTTGTTTACATCTTTGTAAATGATGTGCCAATAGTATCCTCATTGAAAGATCTCGTACACAGTCCACACGCCATTATTATGAACCCCACCTGGAGAAGAATGATATGCCTCTAAGATACTTATAATCTCAAACTCTGGAACACATCTTAAAACTACCCCATTGGCACAACTTCACAAAAAATAGGGCTCATCCTAAAAGAAACTCCTCACACCATTCATAAATTTTTTGTGTTTGTAAAATGAAAGGTCTATAGGAACCACATTACTCATTTGATAATTTGCAAAATCTGCAAACCATAGAATTAAATCTTATAATGCAGCTAATACCTACTCTACCAAAAAAGTATCATCAATCTCAAGCTCATCTTTCTGTTTTAACATAGCTTCTTCTTCAAGTCATGATAAGTGGTATGCCACTTGATTTTCAATCTCCTTTCAATCCTTGACCTTGAATTCGTATTCCAACAATAATAGTACCCAATTAATCAACTTCGGTTCACATCCTTCTTTGTTATAAGGTACATAAGAGCTGCGATTT
>NW_025861042.1:155026-239066 GCF_002878395.1 Capsicum annuum
TACAACTTTTAAAAGCATGTCCTCTATTCTTGAATTACTTAAACCAACATCACAATTCTCAGGTGAAACATAAACCACTCCTATCTTTGTATTCATCCTTTCTCTTCCAATCACCATCTTAATCTCTACTCCTATCTCTATATAAAGACTTATTGTAATTGTTGCCTCTATAGTATTTTTGAACTTGATTCCCTTGCATCAACTTTTAATTACTAACCCTTGTTCCTTGGCTCAAAAACCCACCACTTATTAAGATATTTTGCCTCCTTCTTAGAGTCTAAATCCTTATACCTAGGTTTCTTACCTTGTGCAGCCACCTCATTCACTTTTTCTGCTTCAGTTACCACAAATTATTTAGTAAGAAATTCAATCTCAATTCTGAACTGTGCTACCTTTTGTGCTATTGTCTCATATTCTCCACACGCTTTAATTGCATAGTATTTACCAGTTTATTTGCCTCTCGAGTATGCCAAACTCGATTAGTTTTTGTCATCCAATCTGAGATCTCATAAACGTGCTTCCAACATATACTGATGAATACTCCACCTATTATAGTGTCTTCTACAACCTTAGTGTTACAATTCAAGGCTCTGCAGAAGATCTCTAGCAAGTTTTTGCTAGTCATTTTGTGGTTTGGAACTCTCTAAAGCTTTTTCTTGAACCTTAACCAACTCACATATAATGACTCTGAATAAAACTATCTGAAATTATATATCTCTTATTTCAATTGCAACATTTTGAAAGGTGGGAAAAGTCAGTCTACTAACCGAGTCCTCAACTTATCTAAGTAGTAATAGATCAACATGGTAATTTATCCAACCACAGAGTAGCTTCTCCCGTTATAGAGAATGGAAATAACCTCAACCTAATCTCCTCCCGTCTAACTCCAGGTAGATTATACCAAGTGAATTTACTTAAAAAGTTCATCATATGCATATTTACATCATCATTAGAAAGACAAACAAATATCCCATTTAAGTTCATCAAGTGGATCATGGAACTTGTAATGTCAAACTTAGTCCCTTGAGGCAATTCTGATGCACTAATTACATCCATTTCAATTGGCTCCACATCATTCAAATCTTTCTCTACATCTTCATAAATACTGATATACTATTGTAGAGGTTGGTTCCCCCATGCCTTCTTTGTCCCTCCTGATCTTTAGGTGTGGCATGACAATTTTCTTTATCTTGTCTAGCTCCTTCTTCCCTAACCTCCTGCGTGGCAACCTCTTACCAAGTATTATCTATAGCCGTAAGTTTAGAAGTGGTCTGTTTCAATATTTCCTAGCCAACAGGATGAAGTGCTGGATGATCATAAATCACACCACCGCCATAAACCTTTCCACCAAAGATGTTGGATAATAAACTCCATCATTAACCATCCTTCAATACTTATCAAAGTTCTCTAAGGTTCCATATCAAGTGGAATTAAGGGATTTCCTTGACTCCAAGTTCTAGGCCTACACCAATGAGTGCTCTAAAAATAATAAAATAGCAAATCAGGAAATAACAACCAACAACCCTAACTAACAAAATCAATGTAGTAACCATATTCTTCACAACGATACCAAAATAGGATGTCACCCAAATTACACCCTAAACAAATTATAGATCGGTCATTTATCAAATATAGAGTAAAACTAAGGTCGGGATGATCCCATAGGGAATAGATTGAAACATCAATAAAGATGTACATCAGGGCAATCAATAACAATTTCCAGTAAAAGGGGGGACTTGTAAATAAGTAATTTGGTAGTAACAATTAGTGATTGGTTGGATTTGTAATCATTATGAGAGAGACAATAGGACTGTGTTCCCCAATAAATTTATAATTTTGTAGGTTCATCACACTTTATAATCTCTCCCAATGTTCGGTATGCAGAATTGATATATTATATATACATAGAACTTTAAGTGATTGTCTAAGAGTATCCTTTGATTAGTTTTCTCTTCTCCTAATCCTATGTTACTAACTCCCATCCTAGATCCTAGATAGCTATTCCATATTATTGGCTCAAGCTATTAAGTGGAGGTTGATAGCTCCATGTCTTTGTTGATAATTTCCTTCTTCCCGTCCGTATCCATCCTTTCATCTAAAATACAAATTAGGATATTTCTAACATTTGCCACTATAAAAAAGCATTCCAAACCATGAAAAAAAAAATAAGTACAGGTCAACACGAATTGAAAATTATGCGTACTATGAATCCTACTTCATTAATCCTTCATGGTTCCCACAACCCTAGTTTTGTTGTTTAGATACTCACAATTTCAAGAAGACAAGAAGAACACATAGAAGAAAGAATAATTATGAACTTACAAGAATGATAAGAAAAACTCCAAGATTTCACTTTGAATTAAAACCCTTAAAAACAATATTTATACTTGCAAAACCAATAATATATATTCAAAGTAATAATAGAACGTAAACTAGAGGCACACATTAAGTATTTATAGATAAAAAAGAAATCTATACTAAACAAATTCGTAGTATAAGGTCGCTGATGACTATGCCTATGACAATGAGTTGTCTGGTTTGATAACGACTCTTAATCAAACTTTTCTCCACTCGTTGCTTGATTTTGTTATTTATTGATGATGACTAATTTCCACCGGACCCTTGTGCGCATGATGACTTGTCACTATGAATCGTTATGTAACCCTACGAGTCATAGCTGCTTGTCGTACTCTGCTAGTCCTTGATCTTGTCATGGCTCTAAAATTGACTAAAATCCCAAAAACTTCATGCTATGAATCATCATGTGTCTCAGTGATTCGTAGTTTGCCCTTGTCATCAATATACTACTTTGCACATCTTAAAAATTTTGCATTGTCTCTCAGGACAATTACTCCCTATGAACCGTAAATGTAACCCAATGAGTTTTAGTCTATGCTCGTGAGAAACTAACCATCCAACTATCCAAGTCCAATTATGTTCTAGTTTAGCAATGATTGAGTCTACGAGTCGTACTATGACCCAATGGCACCTGGCCCATTATGTCTTATCCACACTTGTGCTAGTTCTTTTCTTTTTCTTTTATTCACTTCCAAACCCTGTTTTCCTACAAAAACTACACTAGCCACATCATATCCACATAAACAAGCCTTTGAATTATCATTTTTTTTATTTTATGAATCTAAAGAGCCGTAAAATGACAACACATCAAGTATTGAGTCATGTTTTGTTATTTTAAACTTTTAATATTTTATTTTTCTATTAAAGTCTATTTTTCATAATATCTTTATCACATAGACATATATTGTTACTTTACCATTTTTTTCAAAATTAAAATTGATAAATTGTATTTAACGATCAATAATGTCTAAAGAGAAATTGAGTATATTAGTTATATTATCAGTTGAAAAGTAACTAATACAACAAATCAATTATAAGACAATTAGTATAATTTTGCATCCCAAATGAGCATAAAAAAGGACTCCATTACGTTAAGGGTATCGAGGTTGACTGGTTATCTATCAAGGTAAGTATTGAACATGGTCTCTTTCTACCTCTTGTGAAAGTATTCCTTCCAAATAAATTATTTCGAGGCCCAATCATCAGTCAACTCCACAACAAAGAGGTTTTTTCACCGCCAGTTACTGGATGGTTTTTTTACGATGAATGAAGGAACCCATCCATTCATTGTATTTCTCTATCTCAGGAGTCGGGTTTATCGAGTTTGATGTGGTGATAGTGAGTTATGGTCTCTTTTTGATTGCTTAACAAAGGGGAACAAAAAATAAAAATCCCTTAATCAGGTCTTGAATGAGACCAAAGGTAAGGAGATACCCCAAATGAAAAAAAGGCTAAAAAAGTAATTTTGTATACAAAGATATGGGTTTCTAGGCTTAGATCGAAATGAAATCCCCAAAAACTAGGGCTGGGATACTAGACTTGTTCCACTTCAATAGAGGAACTGTAATCGTAAGTGCAATAACAATTATTCAGCCGATTGCTCTTATCCTTTCTTTGCTGGCACAGAACAAAAAGAGCACTCCCCAAGCCAATGTGCCAAAGAGAAGATGCGAAAGCTCGTATTTAGAAGGAAAAAGCGAGGGAGTGATATTTTAGGTTTCATTAGGGTAGACTGAAGACCAAGACAAACTCAAAACTCAAAATAAAACTTATTGCAACTACGAACGTGAACAAATTCTTTCTCACTAGACCATTTTAACCAATTTCTTATGTCGACCCTATACTATGATTCTTTTTCTCTTTTGAAATTTTGAGTTAGATGAACGTTGCTCTGCTGCATGATGGAGTAATCTTTCCCTCTTATGAAAGCCAGTAGGGAAATCAAAAAGTCAAAAGTAGTTTGTAAAACCAATTTTCAATGGCATAAAGTACTTGTTGTATGAGGATTTTCAAATGCGAAAATCCCAATCAGATGATTGTTCTTGCAGCTACTGGCTTCGCATACCCATGGAAGATGTTTCTTCTGAAAGTGGTACTTGTCATTTTCTTTTCAAAAGGGGTTGTGTCTGTCCGAGCTCCTAATCTGCAAGCCAATCAATTGAAAAACAAGTCGGACATCATTTGACACCTTCCACTGATAAAGCATGCTATCAAAGGAAAGATTCACCCAAGAAGGCATTTCTAACTAAAACTTCACCTGTTGCAGAACCATAACTCATCACTTGGCCTCTCCATGAATGTGCATGCCAAGATCTTCGTCATTCTCTTACATCGAAAGCAAAAATAGCATAATTAGTCGCATCTGCAACCGAAACCCAAGCTGACAAATAACCAAGTGATTGATCTTTTTTAGTCTTTATTAGCTTGATCGACAACTGGGACACAAACGAAGGAGCTTTTAGAATGACTTCAATTGGCACAAACAACATTACCCCAACTCTTCCTTAGCCTCTTAGACTGCCTTTCCTGACATTGTGCTCTTCGCTTCGGGCTTTACTTCTACTCTAACGAGAACTCTAGGTTGAGGGAGTTAGAAGTCGAATTTGAAGTTGGACTTTCCCTATATGACATTTCTTTAAACTCAGCTATGAAGCTTCCAGGTTTACTTATTTTATTTTATAGTTATAGAGAATAACTCGGTCCCTTACTTCTATTAGTCAGGCACAGGGTTCTCATCTCTTTAGCTAGAATTATTCCTTTTGCATATATAGGTAGTCGATAAAAAAAGAAATGATTTGACTTCCCCGTAGCTTTCTTCAAAACTCTTTCATTTCTCTTTTCTTCTCACCTCATGCATAGTTTTAAAATGAATGTCTTTTTTCTTCTTGTTTCGCCTTCGCACAGAAGAACAAAAGGAGAAATCAATGCTCTAACATCGGGATATCTTATGTATCCGATAACGAGAACTTAGCTGTGACCTTAGGTCATCTTTCAGTTCAAGCAAACTAAGGGGCTTTTAGTTTTATTAAATTTAAATTAAAAAAATATATATTATATCTTTTATTTAAAAGAAAAAATTATCAAGGCCTCTCATCGAACTTTCACTTTAGGTCACCAATAGTATTGAGCCGTCCATGTATAAAGGAAGTTTAAAGGAATTCTTTTTTAAATGAACTAAAAAAGAAAGTAGAATAAGCAAATTGAGATGAGGGGGGAGGAGCTAATGTTTAAAAGAATTATATTGTTTTCTTCCCCAATCCCCACCAATATCAAAAAATATTTTCTATTCCAAAATGTAAGATATTTCTTCGAAAAATATTGGTTTGGTTGTTGAAGTTGTTTCGAGGATAGTACGGTGCGCAATAAAACGACACACACAAAAGAACAAAATCAACATTGGCGTCCAACAGTTCCCACCTAAAACATCAACCTAAAGTCTTAAACTAACTCAACTAAGATAAAACCAACTCCATTCTTTTCTTCACAAGTACCTTCTCTATATATCACAGCATATCAAATTTTTTTGGAGAACTCAGAAACACAGTAAAATATGGGAAAGATAAACTCAATTCTATTGTTTTGCTCTATTGCTATTGTCATATTATTGACAATTCCAGTAGCTCATTGTAATATTGCCCAAGGACCTAAAGCAGTAGATAACTGGTTCCAAAAGCTTTCCCATGCAAAACAAAAAATGACCAAACTTCACTTCTACTTTCACGATATAGTTAGTGGCAGAAGCCCAACTGCAGTACCAATCGCGCAGGCCAATTCTACATCTCATTCGCCTACGGCTTTTGGTCAGCTGGCGGTATTGGACGATCGATTGACAACGGCACCAGAAATCAATTCGACGACTATTGGTCGAGCTCAAGGAATTGTTGGTGCAGCCTCTCTCGAGGAATTCAGTTTGCTGATGAGTCTAAATTTTGTGTTTACTAACGGAAAGTACAGCGGTAGTACACTTAGTCTCCTTGGCTGTAACACTATCTTGAATGAATTCCGAGAGATGCCGATTGTTGGTGGTTCTGGTGTTTTCCGACTAGCTCGAGGTGTCGCTACCGCGAAGACACATACTTTGAGTAAGAATGGTGATGCTATTGTTGAGTATAATATTGTAGTATTGCATTATTGAGTTGGCATATGTTGTGCCGGCCACGGAATTGCTAATTGTATTTGATTTGTCCTTTTTCTCATATGTACTTTCTTTTTCGTCTTTCATTCTAGTGTTCATTGCTAATTGCATTTTGATTTGTCCTTTTTCTCATATGTACGTTCTTTTTCGTCTTTCATTCTAATGTTCGTGTAATTTGATAGCATGTTGAGTAAAAAAGTTTTATGATCAGGCTAGAAATAAATAAAGGTGTGAAGATAACTCTAAAATTTTCCCCTCTAAATGATTTATAGCCACAAAATTGTCTTAAATTTGATTTAGACCATAAATTTCAAAAGTCTTCATTTTTTTTTAAAATTTATGTGAAGTCAAAAATATCACATAAATTGAGATTGTATTGTGAGAAAGTACCGTAACTAAAGTTCAAAACGGTTCGTTGTGTGCAAATGTTGCAAGAAGTTCATGCAACTTCATGGTTCATACTCGTATCATTTAGAGGAAGAAGAAACTGTAACATACTCGTAACATAGAATAGAGGGTTGTCTCATCCATTAGGCGCAATTGCCTAGGGCTTCATAACTTTGGAGACCCCATATTTTTATGTAAAACATATATATATATATATATAAGGATTTATTGAAATCTTATAGTAGCATGAAAAACAGCTCATACTTTTGAAAAAAACAATCTAAATGGTGTTTTACATGGAGTTTTCCTTAGCATAAAAAAACCAACTTATTATTACTATGATGTGACTATTTGGGGCATGAAAAATAGAAGAATTGGCTGAGAAAAAATAAATGAAAACTATAACTTTTTGGGGTCATGTAAAATCAACAATTCCCAAAAGAGATTGAATGGATTAGCTATATTGAAAAAAAATTATTAGAAAGTATTGCCATAAAATAATTTGCATATGAAAGAGCTAGAAAAATAAATATTAAATAAATACATATATATATTAAAAAAAAAAATTAAGATAAGGCCCCTCATTGCCTTATGCAACCGATATGGCTGAGACACCCCTGGTCGAATATGAATATGCACATGGAAGGATCATAAATTTTCAAACAAATTACGCATATACTCTCTTAGAAATCTTGAAACATATCAAAACTAATCTTAGTTATGCCATCATTGTCCTAAGCACTGTTTTTAAAGGCGGTTTTGAGGAGAGTTTTAGGGCAGAGAGTATGAAAAACACATAAACGTGCAAATTAAAGACGCATATCTATAAGCTGATAGCGCTCAGTCTACATTCTTGAATAATCTAGCAGACGTTGTCAAAATATTTTATCTAACAAGGAGTCGGGGTCGAATCCACAGGAAACAATGTGAGTGGTGATCAAGTTAGTCCGAAATAAGAGTAATTCGCTAAATTCAAACGTAATATACAAATATTTGGAGGTTTATTTTCAAATTTAACAATTGTGTTGTTTTGGAAATACTATTTCGAAGCTAGAAACAAGTAAAGTGTAATCAAGTATTATTGAGACTTGTGGTTATGCCTTACTAGGTGTGGGTTCATGTATGGGTATTTAATTTTTATTCAATTTTAGTTAGAAGTCATGGGTAGGTTTGATCTAGAAGTTTGAGTGTTGATTTGACCATCAAACACCAAATATCACAAATGGAATCTTTCGAATATCTCATAAGTGTAACAATTTCATGAATCTATGGCCTCATTAACATCCTAATGTCTAAGAGATGTTATTAAATGAACTAATTCAAGTTATTGTTTACATCCATTCCTCACCCATATCTCCTTTGTGAACGATGATATGGGTTCAAAGGTAATTAGAGTTTGCAATGCAAAATCCATGTCAAATAGCTAATTAGGAAGATAAATAAATAAAATACATGCACTAATTACAATATATTCAAGCATAACCCCAAGATGAAGAATTAGCTACTCATAAAGACAGAAAGTAGAGTTATACCAAAATTTTCATCAAATGATTCATAAAAAGTGAAGAAAATACAAATTCAAGATTTAGTTTCAATGAATCTTTAATAAAAATAACTAATTCTTCACTTGAGAGTCACTCCAATGTTTCTTAGCTCAAGAATAGTTTAATAATAGTACAACGATGGTGGAAATGAGTTGAAAACCCCTTTTTGAATCCAATTTCCCGTTTGCCTGATATTATGAAAATACCATTGTACTGTTGTTCTTCTTGAGAAGATGCAGAGCAGATGGGAGCAGGTTTGACGTACCTTGGGCGCAGATGATACTGTTTTGGCCATTTTGGCCACTTGTGTGTGTGGGTGCCTCAAGTGCGTGCACAAGTGGCCTCTCGACATGTTCATGTGAACTTTAACATTCATTTTCTTTCATATTTGACCTCCCATTGACTTGAATGAATTTATCATCTTTATTTTCAACCTTTGCCTACATAAATAAGTATTATACATGAGATTTACACCAAATCAATAGAAAAACATGATAATTTAAGATTAAAAAGTGCTAACAAATCGTCAAATTGACGACTTATCATAAGCGTACAAAATTGAATTTGGGGAACAAGCTCCAATCATAAAAACATAAGACTCGAGCATAAAAAAGTGCACCTGGGCAGGTTGTTAATTTTTTTTAGTTATACATTATGTGTTTTAACTATTGGTGTACTGATGTTTACACTTTATGCTATCACATTTTTCAGGTTGTAGTAAATTTTTCTAAAATACATAAATATAAAAAATGACTGTCATATAAAATGACATTGTGATATACAATCTTTCAAATAATTATGCTTAAAATCGTAACGCTCAAGAGTCCACCCTAGACGTCACATGGTGCTTGGAACCACAAGTGATCCCAAGCTAACCCATGAACTAGCATACTGTTAAGAAACTGAATTTTAATAAAATAATTAACAAGTTCTTCTGTGTGGAAACATAATCATGGCATAATTTAAATAAATATGTTACTGATAATGTTTAAAATCTGATAAAACTGAAGAAAGAAACTGAAATTTACATGACTGACTCTGATTGACATCTATGAATCCTTTACTATACTGACTATAGATAGACGGTACATGCCTCCAGCTACCACTAATCAATAGATATGAAAATAAATGAACTGTATATGAACTATACATGTCTGGAGTTCCCGAATCAAGAGAACTCTTCACTTGCTAGTTGTAAACTGCAACTGTCTGATCATGATGTATGGACTACAAATGGTACCTATATTATGAAAAAATGTAGCCACATAGACGTATATGTGTATCAATACTTAAGGAATATACTGAGTATGTAGGGGTGAATGCAATAAGTAAAATTGATTTCATACGTAATCTTAAAACATGCATGCTAAGTGTAAGTAGACTTACCTATAGGATGGAATAAATTGAAAGCTGAAATATCTTAAAACATGAGTAACAAACATGATTTGATAAGCTGGTGAATATCTACACTTAGTTTCTGTTAAATTTTATTTTTATGATATAAGTAGAACTGAAGCTGGATACAGTAAAATATGAATATAGTATGAATACTGAGTCTAAAACTACATGATGGAAATTGACATAACATCGGGGATCTAAATATACAATTATACTAAGCACGAATACCTAAACATTTAGATTCAAACGTGGAATATACTAAGCTTATCTAATTAACTAAATGACTGCTAGCTGAATACTGGTCATGTAAGATTGGACTGTACTTAGTCTGAATAACTAGATTGAAATTGTGGAGAACTATGCATATGAGAAAAGGACTAACTGAATAACATGAGATGATTGAACATGAATACATGTAAATTTTATTATCTGAGAATGCAAAACCAAGAGTATAACATAGTTCTGAAATAGTCTGTAAACTAAAATACTGATAACTGAATAATTGATAACTGTATGCTATGGTCAAGCAAACCTGAAACTGAACTCTGAATTGAATATTGAATTGAGACTGTAACTGAGACTATGATAGGTATCATCTAACTGACATGCCCTAATCTGAGCTAATCGGGGCCAAACCTATAACCCTAGTTAAAAGGGTGTCAGTACCGTGCCACGGGCACTAATGCTGGCTGTGTGGATCTACAATACTTTTGTCCTGAAGGACTACGGAGTAACCATATAGTATCAAGAAACTCATGAGATATGTGTCAACCCTAACCTGGCAGGAAGACATCTCAAACCTACACTGACTACATAGTTTTGTAACTCGGGGATTGCTACAAAGGGTCAAACCCTAAACTGGCAGGAATGCCCCCATCCCTGGGTTCACTCGGTGCTGAATCCTACTCCCAACTAAATGACGCTAGAATACTAACTGGTGCATGCACTTTAACTGATAACTGATAAACTCAGGTCATGGTATTTTGAAAATAACAGTAAATATGGATTTTGAGGTAATTATTAACATATAAACTGATACTGGGACTGAAACCGGACTGAGCTAACTTAATTAGACTCACGACTGACCATATTACTGACTGAATAATATTTCCTATGGTATAACTCAAATCATTCGGTAAATACTGAAAACTAGGTAAACAGCTGAATTTCGGATTTCATAACCCCCAGGACTCGATAGCAATAATAATAAGAACACATGAAAGTATTTGAGACCATAATAAGTAAGCATTGTTTAAAGAAACCTATCACTTGGGCATTTCATCATACACATGAGAATTAATACTTTAACAAGGGAAAATCCATCAAACACACGGGGATCATGAACTTGAGCATGAGAATATCTCAAACAAGGGAGCATAGCATGATTACATAACTAAAATCATGAATTTAGGAATTTACATGAAATTCGCTTGAAATAGGACATGGGCGTTTAATCATACATGTAAATATCATATCTTGATCCTGAAAGTGTCTTAAACATGGGTAAACAATAAAGTTACACGGCAAAATTCATAACTTGGGGATTCATCTAGAAATTGATTGAACATGATAAGGAATTTCATCAAACATATGAAAAGCATGAATTTAAAACATGAAAATATTGCTAAAAAACATGAATTTAGTATCTATCATGGAATTCACTTGAATAAAGCATGAAAAACTCAAATTCATAGCATGAGGAATTTAAAATCTTGCATGGAATCACACATGGGATGAAATTAATTAAAATCACCATGAAAACATGCAATCCAAAATTTCTTGAACATTTAAAATAATATAATAATTGAAAATTCATTATTTAATTAAAATAAAAGGGTTTTGGGCTCCATGGGTGAAAGAGGGCCTATGGATGAACTCCCACATAAGGCTGTTCAAAATCGAACTGTACCCGTTAACCCAACCGCAAAATTAGTTTATTGGCTAATTGGTAATGGGTTATTGGATTAATGGTTGGAGAACGGATAAATTTTTTATAATTAATAGCTTATTGGTGCGGGAACGGATTACTCAATTTTTTTATAGGGTAAACCGTTAACTCATTAAGAATTATTATAATTATATTTTTACCCCTAGATATGTAAGTATCTATTCTCAATCCAACATATAAAACTCCATTTATTATTCTATTCACTTCTTAGTTTAGAAAATAGCATATCACTTCTTGCGACATCTAACCATAAAGTGCAGTCAGACTCCCTAAAATGTAAAAAAAATCTGAAATTAATTGTTAAACCAAAACATAAATTATTCTTGACATCACAAAGGATCACAACAAAAATGAAACAACCCAAATGTGTCCTTCACAAAGTTTGATATAAAACATAAAAATTCAAATAATATTAATTTTTTAATTTTTTTCTGTCAATCCAGTAATTAAAATGGTTTCTACATACATTTTAGGTCTAGAAGAAATTTCTTATTTGATTTGATGTTTTAACCTATTAAATAACTACACGAACAAAACTCAAGAAGTCTAAAAGATTGATAAATAGATTAATCATATTATACAAATAACTAGTTGGTGGAGAAAGGGAGGAACTACCAATAATCGCACGATATTTTATTTTCTCTTAAATTTATCCATTATAACATCCGATAACTGTCCGTGAATTGCTAATCCGATACCAAACCAACCGTTATCTTATTGGGTGACTAGTAGATTAGTAAATTTAAAAATCGATAACCAATAAGTCAAACCGCTAAGAATAATTATCCAACCGATCCAACTGATAAGCAACTCTACTCCCACATACCTTAATAAATGATTTGAAATTGAAAGCTTGACTTGGAAACCTTGAGAATGTTATTGAAAGATTTTTATTGAACTTCTTTGATTAGGAACCTTAATTTCTTGATTGCAATGAAGAAACTTTGATGAAATTCTTGGTGTTCTTGAGGGGGCTAGAGTTTTCTTGGAGAGAAAAAGATTAGAAATCATGTATCTAATGCTTTTGAGGGTTGAAATAAAGTGTTATAGGCGGATTTGAGTGAGGGGAAGTGACCAAAGTGCCCCTAGACCCTTTATGAACTGAAATAGCATGTAAAACAGTTTCGTAACGTGGTTGCCATTGCGTAATGTCGCTAATCGCGTCGATGACCAGTGCGTCGCATCCCAATCACGTCAGTTTACTGCCTCTCATGAAAAATGTCATAACTTTTTGCTCGGGTATCGGTCTAAGGCGAAATTGGTATTGTTGGAAAGCTAATTCAATTATCTAAAATTTTGTGGGTCTTGAGCAGAAAAATTCTATGTATATAAAAATTTATACACATCAAAGTAGATCCCTATAGAATTGAATACCAAACTTTAGACGAATCAAAGACTCTAAGCTCAACTTTATTCTAAGTGATTCTTATGAACATTTTTTTAACCTCAAAAGCACATGAAGAACGAGGATATAGATCATGAAACTTGTATTCATATGGAAATCATTTGGATTATAACTTTTACACGTAGGAACGATGGGTCAAAGACTAGCCTGAAAATATGGGGAGTTACAAAATTGATTAGGATAAAGTCTTCATAGCTCTATGTTCATGATGAAACTTTATTCATTCTTTGTCATTACTTTTACACTTTTTATCATTCTTTTTTTTTGAAATATATAAACAATAATCAATGCAAATATTAGATGAGGGTGGGATGGACTAATAGATCTAGAGATAAATTCATATTGATAATTTCACTTTAAAGATTTTCTCTATTATTACCATTTTTTTGTGTTGATACATTTCTCAAACAATAATTATAGTATATCTCTTTATATTACCGGTGAATTATTTAAATTTATTTACAGGATCATTGAAGATTTTATTTTTTCTAATTTTCTTAGTAATAAAATTATAAAATTGAGATGCATGAGATATACGCCCCATAGATCCATGGGACTTATTCCCCATGTCTCGGGGTTTATGCCTTTCTTCGTGCTACATAAAATGCTTTGCCTCGTTCTCCCTTCTTTAAAACACTATGTATTAAATGATTGTTGGGTTCTAATAGAAGATTGAATGAGAAACAAAGGGAAAATGAAACTTGACTGAATTATTCCTTTTGGTTTGAGGAAAAATCATTTCTACCACATAGTTGGTGGAAAGAAAGTCAACGTACTTAAATGTAGAAGAACTCCATATTATTAATAATTGAGAAGAAGGCATGCCTCACGTGTTGTTGTCGGCATCAACGTTTGGATTCACTATTATTAAGAATTGACAAGAAGGCATGCCTCACAATATGCTGTCGGCGTCGTCGCTTGGCTTCGCCTTCAAAAAATCATTTAGAAAATGATCAATCAAGAGAATATTTTTTTTTCAGCGATTTGAAGAATATATAACTTCGTTGGGAACTAGAACCAGTTTGAATAAGCATAATTATTTATTTTTTGTATTATGTTATGCTAAATTGTGTATTAAATAATGACTATGAAATGGCAAATAATAATAATGTCAATACTAGAACAATTAATATTGCATCAATGTCTATTGCCTTGTCGAGTCATTCAAATGTTGCACCTATGATGGCACCGGCAGAGCAACCTTGAACATGTTTTGATGTTAAATTCAAAAGTTAGCAACAAAGGATGTTGTTTTGACTTACCACAAATGAAATATAAAGTCTCATAAGAGAAGATCCTCCTATTTCTGAAAAATGAATGCTGAAAAACCAACGTTTCATGGTACTTGAGGATTGGAAGCATTTAGATTTCTTGTGCAAGGAATACACCATAAAAGATTTAGAGGATGCCTTTTACAGTGTCAATAGTTATACAAAAATATTAAAAGAGCTGTGTACGATACTTGAAAAGAAGTATAGACTAAAGATGTATGCTTGAAGAAGTTTTTGGTTACCAAATTTTTGTGGATAACAATTCTGTTAAAGCTTAATTTCAAAAAACTCCATGTCCTTATTCATAACCTTATTGTTGAAGGTATGCTACATGAGGCATTTTAAGTGACTTAATTGAACATTTATTTTGGAGAAGTACTTGATGAACCTACTGTAGAATCCATCTTGGCCGAAGAAACTTCACACTCCCTTCACGAAGATTGGTGGAGGTAACTTTTTATCACCTCAATTTTAGCTCTATCCACTTCTATTCCCTTTGTCAAGATCTTATGGACCAATACTATGTCCTCCTTCATCGTAATTTGGCATTTGTCCCAATTGATCACTAGATTAAGCTCCTTACAATGTTGCAACACATTACTTAGATTCATCAAGCAGCCATCAAATGAATCATCTACCATCGAGAAATCATCCATGAAAACTCCCAAAGTGTCTTCAACCATATTAGAGAAAATTGAAATCACATACCTTTGAAACATAGATGGACCATTACTGTCACAATCCAAAATAGGGCCTAGTCTTGATGGGTATCTCAATGCCCCCTTGGTCCAGAGATCACCCCCTTAACCTAACCTCCATAGCACAATAAATGAATACAGCGGAAGCCAACCCAAGCAATAAAAGATATATAAAATCAGAAGATAATCTAATGAATTAAAGTAAGATAACAATGACAACCAAATCCTGTCCACGAAAGCCTTTAATTAGAAATACCAAACTAAATCGGGACATGCCTCTGACTATCACAAAAGAAGTTCACAAATCCAAAATAGGAAAAGAAACCTAATCAAATGACAAAGCCATTTGGAAGATAGAGGTTCACCACTTCACCACAAATCAACAGATAAACCACACCAAATAATGCTACATAAGAGCAATAAAAAAGCCTCAGATCCTATATCATGAAATGATGCAGTGTTCAGGGATGGTCAGTAGGATGAGAACTAGCTTGTAACTTGAGGGAAAGTGATAAAATAGTGCACTTATCAAATAAGTTAAAGCCATACGCACAATATTTATATATACATATATAGGACATCGGGATAGGGATAAGGGACATGAACATGAGTGTTTGGAATATTAATCTAAACTATGTAGCTCGCTCTATCCTAAAGACACTCATAGGCTATATGGGTTCGGTTCCCCCGTAGAAAGGGCCCTAGTGCGTGTTAGCCACATATACTAAGGAAATTCGAGGAAAGGTTAAAGACACCAAGGCGATAGTCATCCAATATATAGTATGTGCACTAACCACATGGTCACATACACCCACATGCCGGCAAACATGATTTTCAGTGGTAGACCCCTGGGACTACACCTTCATGGTGAACTACATAATTTCCTTTAAGCCCAAATTAAAATAATTTGCACATAAACCCGATCATAAATCAAGGAATCTTTATTAAGGCATTTTCCAACATGGTATCATCATACCAATATGCTTGTAAGCTAAGTTAATTATGAAAATCCAATCCATGTAACCATTAGAGTCTCGAGTTCCATTTAAAATACAAAACCATGGCCACCAAGGGCATTCCAAATTTAGTTTATCCATTTATCCTTTAATGTAATGCAATGTTCTCAAATGTAAGTTAAATTATGCAAAAGACTATATTTAAAACCAATTTTACAAGGTAGGTTGAGGTTAATGCCATTACCAAGCTAAAAATCCGTTAATTTGGGGAAATCCATGTCACTCATTCCAAATATTATCATAATGCACTACTTCAGTCCCAAAAATTATCAATTAAAGCATGAGTAATCCATTTGAAACATTGGAAAAGAAATTTAAGTAATAACCATCAAAATCCGTCAATCTAATTTTAAACCCAACGATTTAAACACATGAATATTGAATCAATTTATGCCACAATGTAAGAATACAAGTTAAAATGAGCAACATGCCTGAAATATAGAAGAAATCAAAGAAAATTAATGTTTTAAGATCGAATGTTAAATTCCTTGTAAAACCTTAGTATCTCTTGCCTTGGGGGTTAAAGAGGAATAAAATAAGGTTTGATTTTGAAAGTTGTGGGAGATAGATTGATGGGAAGAAAAGACTAAAATGACCCTAATTAAAATGTGAAGGAAAAGTTTGGAAATAGTTGTCACAACTTAGGTAGCAACTCATGACATTTGACCACTAGTTGTGGCCTGAAGTCGTTGCATAAGGTTCAAAAATCTAAACCTTCACTATTATGACGAAGGCTCTTTCATAACAACTCATTATCTGATATAATAGGTATTTATAAAGAGTTATGGTCAGGAGCTGAACTCCTAGATATCCATCTACTGGGACAATGAGTCCCTCTTAAAGACTCAATTCCAAAGGACAAAAACCTGAGCTTCCTTACTGTCGTGGTCTTACTGTCGTGGTAATAATTCCTCCTGCAACTTGTTATGTATGGCAACAAGTTATCATCAGAGCCATACTCACTGGCAAGTTAACACCATTTCAAAAAGTTTGGAGCTTAAAAACTTAGGGTATTACAATTACATAACCTAAACTGCATGTATTTTAATGTGAAAGTCCCATAAGGGCATGAAAACATAGTTTTTTCTCGATCCTCGGGAGCAATGGTGTAATGCCCCGATTTTCTGAACCAGAGTGCTACACGGTGCTTATGACCCCGAAGGACCACAAGCTAACCCATGACTGAAATTTGTACCTATACACTGTAATATATGACGTAATAATGCGAAAAACATGAACAATAGGCCATAAGGTTCAACTGTATAGAATATCTGAAAAATCATAACATCCATATGGGGTAACGAATACCTAAAACAACTGAAATCTGAATCAAATCAGAGCTAAATCTGAAAGCCTCTAAATATTATCTGGATAAGGAGTTGAAGGAACATGTCTCCAACTAACTCCATCTAGCAAAACTGAACTGAAATAATAAATGAAATAAATAATATCATCCTCGAATGGATGAGGACTCACTGCAACTCTACGACTAGAATGCTACTGCTACTGCTGATCTGGAGCTCGTATCTGTGAACCTATGGTGTAATATGAAAAAAAGCACCATAGCACAAATACGTTAGTACAACTGGGTTTAATGAGTATACGAGTGAGGTAGGTGAAATGCAAAAGGGTTTACATGCACAAATGATGCTAACTGTCTGACTGATATGAATGTAAGAGTGCAAACATGCATACGTAGTAACTGAGATCGTGATTACGTGATATTTAGATTTGGACACTAATACATGATCTACTGATATATCGCATGAAAAATACTAAAATTTTGATAACATAGATGACTGTGTCTGACAGTCCTAAATCTAATGGAACTATCTGTGTTCCATTCTGTAACTGAATTGACTACATCTGACAGTCTTGATACACTACAATCTGAAGAACTATCTAAGTTCTTTTATTGAGACTGGGACTGAAACTGTGGGAGGTAGTTGTTTGACCGACATGACCCAATAACGCATATAGCTAATTTGGGGTCTAATCTCTGCCCCGACTGGAAGGATGTCAATACCGCACTACTAGTAAGGACAACTGTGAGTGACCCTTAGCTGGAAGGTACTCAAAATAAGAATGGTGGGAACCCTAAACTGATGGATTAAGCCACCTCATCAACCCTAATCTGACAGGTTAAGATGTCTCAAACTACGCTGGCTACGTAGTCCAGGAACACAAGGATGATTACTAAGAATCACACCCTAAATTGATAGGTGAGTTCCCATCCTTGGGTTCACTCGGTGCTAACTTCTACTCCCATCTGAAGAGACAGAACATGATTTAACTGATGGTACATAGACTAAGTAACTGACTTCCATTAACTGATGGATTAGCGCTACTATTTGAGAATTAACTGAGATCATGACATTTCTAAGGTTTCCTGAGTCACATGCCTGACTGAGTTCTATAGATCATGGCTTGACTAAGATTATCGTGATAACATGACATGGATCTAGGCACACAACTATATAGTTTGGGTACAAGTACCCGCAGGACTCAATGGAAGGAAACTGACACACATGACTGACTTGATCGTAAGAGTAAAGTCCATAATTTATCATATCATGAGTAGGGGATTTCACACTAAGCATAGTTCCCAACATCTTATACATGGAAGGGAAATTCATACAACATGTATATACTTGTATAGCTTCAATATCATGGTCAATCCATATCACAACAACAATGCATATCACTCACATGGAATTCATGGGAAATCGTAAAGCATAGAGCATGGACTTGTTATTTAAGCACTATTAAATCATAGGACATGAATTCTATCATCTAGGCATATTATCAAACACTTTGCATGCATTTTTTTTTATCTTAAGTGTGTTCATGAATTTCACCATATTAAGCCACATAAGGATCATGGGTTTCAACTAACAAAGACATATACTTCATGAAATCACCTTTAGTTATCATCTTGAAACTTAAATAACAATCATCAATATGTATATGCTCATATCACAACAAGACAATCACAAAATAATATTTAAAATATGGTTCTTGAGCTCTATGAATGAAATGGATCCATAGATGAACACTACACATACCTGACTCAAGGTTCTTGATGCTTTTGAACTTGAAGGATTTGAAATCCTTTGATTTTTTTGAGATTGGGTCTTATTCTTAGAGATTAAAGTTAGAGATAAACCCTAGTTTTTGTTTGTGAAATAATAATAAGAAAAATATCTGAATTTGGACTCATTTGGGTATATATATAGGCGAGTGGTAAGTGACCAAAATTCCCCTATTAAAATCGCCTGGAGTAAATTGAACTTGGCATATGACAACCCGACTGACGGTCCGTCAGTAACTTGATGATCCGTCATTTCGACCATCATACGTGGACCAGAAATGGGGTTCACTAGATAAGAGTTGACTGCCTGGATGATGGTCCATCAAAAATCTGACTGTCCATCAACTCGTTCGTAGATCCTTATCCATAACGTCGCCCTACTTCCTTGGTTGTGATGGTCAAAGTGGCTGTTCGTCACTTGTTTGGAGGTCCGTCAACTTAGATGTTGCACCTGGGTGTTTCGGTCAGTTCTGAGTAAAACATCCACAACTTCCTCGTCTGGTGTCAAATTTGGACAAAATTGGTATCGTTAGAAAGTTAACTCAATTTCCTACGTGATAGAAAATAGAAATATAAAAAATACCATGGGTACAAAAATATATCTGTATTTCAATGCAAGTACTAACATTCTTGAGATGATTTCTAGCTAGGAATAAGCACGGGTATTACAATATCTCCCCTTTGAGAATATTCATCCCCGAATGAGACTGACTAAGAGGGAAAATAATAAATAAACATAAATTGAATATGAGTGACTGAGACATGACTACATGACTGACATACTAAATATATTGAACTTATGCACATCTGATGCATGGCTAACTGGTATATGAATGCATGACTGAGTGTTCTGATAAACTGAGTTTCTCATGACAAGAATGCATAGCTGATTCATGATTTTATAATTGAATTGATACATGAATGCATGACATAGTATGAAAAAGTAGTAGATATCACATTTATAATGGGAACATGAATATGAAACTGATTAAGCTTAAGGTGAACTATTACCTTGAGCTTGGTCTGAATTAGCGGAGAAGAGGTAAGGATACTTGGTACGCATATCTGCTTCTACTTCATAAGTAGCTCCCTTAACAGACTGATTTCTCCAAAGAACCTTAACTAGAGGGACCTCTTTGTTCCTCAATCGACGAGTCTGATAGTCTAAGATTTTGACTGGAATCTCTTCATAAGAGAGACTGTTTTGAACATCAACGCTCTAAAAAAGACTACAACTGATAGGTCACCTACGCACTTTTTGAGCAAGGATACATAGAATACCGAATAAACTAACTAACTCCCTGATATAGAGTTTGGCGTAATCCTCGGCTGAATAAGAGGTATGAACTGGAAGGAAACTTGGTCATCCTGGCTATAATAACCCAAACTGAATTATACTGATGATGAGTTTGAGGCAAACCCATCAAGAAGTCCATGTTCACTTCTTCCCACTTCCAAGAAGGAGTAGTGAACTCCTGCATAGGTCCACTAGGCTTCTGATGCTCTATCTTAACTTGCTGACATGTAGAGCACTTAGCCATAAACTCTGCAATATCTCTCTTTATCCTACTCCACCAATAGATTTCCCACAGGTCATGGTACATCTTAGTGGCCCCTGTATGAATAAAGTATCACGCTCCATGCTCTTCTGCAAGAATCCGTTGCTTTAAGTCATCTACACCTAGAACGCACAGATGACCCTGACAACGAGGAACCTTATCTCCCATTTGGGAGAAAACCTCTACTTTTTGATTCTGAACTGACTCTTTCAGCTTGACAAGGCTAGGATCCCTGTCTTGCTTTTCTTTTACCTCAGAAACTAGAGATGACTCTAAACTTCTCTGAACACATACAACACCCTCCAAAGAATCAACTAAGTAAACAACTAGTCTAGTGAGCTGATGGATTTTCTGAGCTATCTTCTTCTTGTTGTCTTCGACATGAGAAACATTACCCATGGAGACTCTACTGAGAGCGTCAGCCATAACGTTGGCCTGGCCCAGATGGTAAAGGACACTCATGTCATAATCTTTCAAAAGCTCTAACCACCTTCTCTTATGAAGATTAAGATCTTTCTGAGAAAAGACATACTAGAGACTCTTATGATCCATGAAGATATCTACATGAACTCCGCATAGATAATGCCTTCAAATTTGTAAGGCAAATACTATGGCTACTAACTCAAGATCATGAGTAGGATAATTCTTTTCATAGGGCTTTAAATGTTTGGAGGCGTAGACTATGACATTACTATGCTACATGATAGCACAACCTAAACCCACTTTGGACGCATCACAATATACCACGAACCCATCTGAACTATCTGGAAATGCTAGAATTAGAGCTGAAGTAAGTCGAGTTTTTAACTCTTAAAAACTATTCTCACAAGGATTTGACAACTGAAACTTGACCTTCTTTTGAGTCAATATGGACATGGGGGATTCAATAGAAGAAAATCCCTCGACAAACCATCTGTAATAGCCAGCCAATCCCAAGAAACTCCTTATATCTGATGGAGAGATGGGGCGAGGCAAGTTTCTTACCACTTTGGTCATCTAAGGATATACTCTAATGCCATCACCAAAAATAATATAGCCAAGGAATGATACTGATCTTAGACAAAACTCGAACTTACTAAATTTGGCGAATAGCTGGTAATCTCTGAGAGTCTGAAGAACAATCCTGAGATAGTCTGAATGATCACGCTCTGTGCGGGAATAGACCAGGATATCATCTATGAAGACTATGACGTACATGTCTAACTACTGCTTGAACACATAGTTCATTAAGTCCATGAAAGCAGCTGGGGTATTGGTAAGACTAAAGGACATAACTAGAAACTCGAAGTGACCATACCGAGTACGGAAATCTGTCTTTGGGATGTCATATTCTCTAACTCTGAAATGATGGTAGCCTAATCTGAGGTGTATTTTTGAGAAATAACTAGCACCCTGAAGTTGGTCAAACAAGTCATCTATTCTGGGAAGAGGATACTTGTTCTTGACTGTAATGTTGTTGAGCTGATGGTAATCAATACACATCCTGAGAGAACAATATTTCTTGCACACAAATAAGACTGGTGCACCCCATGGGGATACACTGGGCCTGATGAATCCCTTATCTAAGAGATCCTACAAATGATCTTTTAGTTCCTTAAGTTCTTCTGGTGCCATTCTGCATGGCAAAATAGAAATAGGTTGAGTATCTGGAAAAAGATCAATGCCAAAGTCTATTTCCCTTTTGGGAGGAATGCCTGGAAGATCTTCGGGAAACACGTTTGAATACTAATTTACAACTGGGACTGATTTAAGACTAGGAGATTCAGAACTAGAATCTTTAATATGCATGAGATGATACATACACCCCTTAGAAATCAGTTTCCTTGTCCAAAGGTAGGAATAAAATGACCCCTGAAAAATAAAGTACTACCCTTCCACTCTATGATGGGCTCATTCGGGAACTAAAAATGAACTACCCTGGTTCTACAGTCAACTGTGGCATAGCAGGAATGAAGCCAATCCATGCCGAGAATGACATCAAAATCAGTTATCTCTAACTCGACTAAATCTGCTGGCGTGGCTTTTTGAAATATCATAATTGGGCAGTGCCTGTATACTCACCGCGATATGATGGTTTTACCCACTGGGTAAAGGCTGAAAAGGGCTCAGCTAAAATTTTGGGATTGATTTCAAAATTTCCTGCTTTATAAGAAGTAATAAAAGACAAGGATGCATTTGGATCTAGTAAAGCGTAAACATGAACATGAAAACTTTGTAACGTACCAGTAATGATATCAAGAGAATTTTCCTAATATTCTCAGGTCTGACGAGCATAGAGTCTATCTGGGCATTTCCCACTAGTAGCACTAGAAGTGGCACTCTGCTGATTTGGGCGACCGGACTAGGCTATGGAGCGATTCTGCTGACCCTGTAGGCCTGACTATAGACACTCTCTAATCCTATGGCCTGGCTTGCCATAACTGAAACAAACATCACTACTAGCTCTATAGGTACCCTTGTGGTTCTTACCATAAGTCTAACACAGAGATTAGTTCGGGCACTGCTGACACTGCCCTGAGACTTAGAGCCTGGTGCTCGATCTCTGTTTTCATCTCTGAATTTCCGCACTGGGGCACTAGAGGAGGAAAAAGCTGGAATTGTCGACTTAAGATGAAACGGCAAACGGTTTCCTCCTTCTGATTTTGGTTGAGCACTACTAAAACTGCCTGACTTTGTTCACTTGTTCTAGCTCTCCCTAGTCCTAATCTTTTGCTTCTCTATTTGTTGAGCATGAGTCATGAGCCTGGCTAAAGTCATATCACTATTTAGCATCGCAGACCTAAACTCATTTACCACGCTATCATTCACCCCTAACATGAACCTTCTCATCTTAGCCCTATTATCTATAACCACATGAGGGGTATATCTATCTAGCTGAGTAAATCTGAGAGAATACTCCTTAATGATCATATTTCCCTGCCTGAGGTTGATGAACTCTAGAACTTTTGCCTCCCTCAGCTATTGGGGAAAGAATCTGTCTAAGAAAGTCATGACAAATTCCTCCCACTCTATAGGACCTGCATCCTCTAACCTCTCGAACTTCCACTATTTGTACCAAGTGTGAGCAACATCCTATAACTGGTATGCGGCTAACTCATCACTCTGACAAGAAGTAACTCCCATGATGTCTATGACCTTCTAGACTTGGTCAATGAATTCCTGAAGGTCTTTATCAGACTTAGACCCAAATAAATATGGAGGGTTCATTCGGGTGAAGTCCCAAATCCTAGCTGCAGCTGAGTTGGCCACTGGATTGGCCGGAATAACTGGTGGCCATTAATTTTGGGCAGCCACAGACTGAGGAAGTGTGGTGAATACGGCCCTAAACTCCGCATAAGAAACATATCCGCCCAAAGGATCTTTGGGCTGAGGAGCTGGCTGGTTTCTTCTTTTTGGAGGCATATTCTGATATAAGAGAAGAACGGATTAGACTGAGAGTTTAACTTGAGATTATTCTCACTAGCATGATATGAATACCGAAGAAAGAAAACTATTCCTAAAATATCTTATAGCCTCTTGCACATAAATGTGGAGTCCAATACACCCATACACAAGACTCTACTAGATGCGGTTTTCAGGCTTCCTAGGACTCTATTAAACCTTAGGCTCTGATACCAAGTTTGTAACACCTTGATTTTCCAAACTAGAGTGCTACACGATGCTTATGACCCCGAAGGACCACAAGCTAACCCATGACTGATATCTATACCTGTACACTGAAATATATGGCATAATAATGCAGAAAACATAAACAATAGGCTATAAGGTTCAACTATATAGAATATATAACAAATCATAACATCCATATGGGGAAATGAATACCCCAAACAACTGAAATATGAATCAAATCTGAGCTAAATCTAAAAGCCTCTAAATACTGTCTGAAAAAGGAGTTCAAGGAACATGTCTCCAACTTACTCCGTCTAGCAAAACTGAACTGAAATAATAAATGAAATAAATAATATCATAATCGAATCGATGAGGACTCACTGCAACTCTGCGAATAGAATGCTACTGCTACTACAGATCTGGAGCTCGTATCTAAGAACCTATGGTGTAACGTGAAAGAAAGAACCATAGCACAAATGCATCAGTTCAACTGGGAGTACTGAGTATACGAGTAAGGTAGGCTAAATGCAAAAGGGTTTATATGGATGAACGATGCTAACTGACTTAATGATATGAATGTAAGAGTGCAAACATGCATATGTAGTAATTGAGATTGTGATTATGTGATATCTAGATCTGGACACTAATACATGATCTACTGATATCTAGCAGGACAAATACTAAAATTCTGATAACTTAGATAACTATGTCTGACAGTCCTAAATCTAATCGAACTATCTGTGTTCCACTTTGTAACTGGATTGACAGTATCTAACAATCCTGATATACTACAATCTGAAGAACTATCTGAGTTCTTTTATTGAGACTGGGAATGAAATTGTGGGAGGTAGTTATTTGATCAAAATCCCCCAATAATGCATATAGCTAAGTTGGGGTCCAATCTCTGCCACGACAGGAAGGGTGTCTATACCGCGCAACTGGTAAGGACAACTATGAGTGATCTTTTAGCTGACAGGTACTCAAAATGAGAATGGTGGGAACCCTAAACTGACTGATAAATCCACCCCATCATCCCTAATCTGACAGGTTAAGATGTCTCAACCTAGGCTGGCAACGTAGTTCTGGAACAAAAGGATGATTACTAAGAATCACACCCCAAACTGATAGGTGATTTCCTATCCTTGGGTTCACTCGGTGCTAACTTCTACTCCCATCAGTAGAGACTGAACGTGATTTAGCTAACGGTACATGGACTAAGTAACTGACTTCTGTTGACTGATGGATTAGTACTACTATTTTAGAATTAGCTGAGATCATGAGATTTCCACGGTTTCCTGAGTCACATGCCCAACTAAGTTCTATAGATCATGGCTTGACTAAGATTATCATGATAACATGACATGGATCTAGGCACACAACTATGTAGTTTGGGTACAAGTACCCGCAGGACTCAATGAAAGGAAACTGACACACATGACTGACTTGATCGTAAGAGTAGAGTCCACAATTTACCATATCATGAGTAGGGGATTTCAAACTAAGCATAATTCCCAACATCTTATACATGGAAGGGAAATTCATACAACATGTATATATTTTCAGAGCTTCAATATCATGGTCAATCTATATCACAACAACGCATATCACTCACATGGAATTCATGGTAGATCGTAAAGCATAGAGCATGGACTTGTCATTTAAGCACTATTAAAACATGGGACATGAATTCTATCATCTAGGCATATTATCAAACACTTTGCATGCATTTTTTTAGCTTAAGTGTGTTCATGAATTTCACCATATTAAGCCACATAAGGATTATGGGTTTCCACTAACAAACACATATAATTCATGAAATCACCTTTAGATATCATCTTAAAACTTAAACAACAATCATTAACATGTACATGCTCATATCACAATAAGACAGTCACAAAATAATATTTAAAACATGGTTCTTGAGCTCTATGAATGAAATGGATCCATAGATGAACACTACGCATACCTAACTCAAGATTCTTGATATTTTTGAACTTGAAGGATTTGAAATCCTTTGATTCTTTTGAAGAAGATTGGGTCTTGTTCTTAGAGATGAAAGTTAGAGAGAAACCCTAGTATTTGTTTGTGAAATAATAATGAGCAAAATGGCTGAATTTAGACTCATCTGGGTATATATATAGGCTAGTGGTAAGTGACCAAAATAACCCTATTAAAATGGTTCAGAGTAAACTAAACGTGGGGTGTGACGACCCGACTGACGGTCCGTCAGGAAGTTGATGGTCCATCATTTCAACCGTCATACATGGACTAGAAATGGGTTTCACTGGATAATAGTTGACGGCCTGGATGACGGTCTGTCAAAAATTTGATGGTCTGTCAACTCGTTCGTCAATCCTTATCCAGAACGTGGCCTTACTTCCTTGGATATGATGGTCAAAGTTGCGGTCCATCACTTGTTTGATGGTCCGTCAACTTGGACATTGCATCTGGGCGTTTCGGTCAGTTATGAGTAAAACATCCATAACTTCCTCATCTGGTGTTGGATTTGGACAAAATTGGTATCATTAGAAAGCTAACTCAATTTCCCACGTTATAGAAAGTAGAAATATCAAAAATACCACGAGTAAGAGAATATATTTTTATTTCAAAGCATGTACTAGCATCCTTGAGATGATTTCTAGCTAGGAATAAACATGGGTATTACAAATGGATATTTGGTTATACCAAGATTAACCAACCAAAAAGCAATACAAACCTCTTCCACCTAATTTTTCCAACATCTAATACATAAAAGGAATTAGAAATTGATCTTAGAGTGTGCATGAGTTTAACTTTCTATAATTAATACACACTCTCCACCCTGTAATCAACCTAAGAGGATCAATTCATTTTTTTGATTAGCTACCACAGTCATCCCTTATTTTTTCGATATGTATTGGATAAGACTTACCTATTTGGTATCTGATATTAGGTGCACCACTCCCACATCAAGCCATTTAATTAGCTCCTTCTTTACCACCTTTTACATAGATGGGTCTATCTTTTGTTGATATTTGATAGTGGGTGTACATTCTTCCTCCAAATGAATTTTATAAGTGGAAATGCCTGGAAGAATATCATTGCTATCTGCAATTCTCCACCTTATTTATCTCTAGTAACTTATCAATAGTGAGATAAAGGATTCAACCTACTGCTCCACTAAATTAGCTACAATAATCATTGGAAATATCGTACTCTCTCCCAGGAACACATATCAAAGATGACACAACAACTCTTTCAATTCCAACATAGGCGGTTCTTCAATAGATGGTTTTGCGGGCAATGTTGGCCTATTTTTAGGTCCAAGTACAACTTCTTTGAAGCAAATGAATATGAACTCATTCTGTTCAAAGTACATAATATTTCATCATATGCCTTATTTCTATCACTATCAAAGTTTATCAATATCACTGCCAAAGTCTTAAAAACAAATCTCTCTTCAATAGGTACCACTAGGTTACCCTCATCAACAATATCAATGACTGAAACCACATTTATCTCCTTTAGTTGCTTCATCGACCAATAGTCATCAAAATATACTTCTTCATCATTGATCCTGAATTTTAGCTTATTTCACTTTATATCTAGTAATATTTTCCCAGTGGCTAAAAATGGTGTACCTAGTATTATGGGCACTTCAAAGCCGATTCCACAATCAAGGATTACAAAGTCTACTTGGGAATATGAAATTTTATGCCTTTATTAACACATCATAAAAAATACCAATTGGTCTCTTATCTGAATGGTCCACCATCAACAACCATTTAAATGTCAATTTGGGAGTTCCCAAACCCAATTGATGATAAATCATTAATGACATGAGGTTGATACTCACTCTAAGATTGCAGAGTGATTTAGAGAAGATAAAGGCACCAATAGTACACGGTATAGTAAATGCCCTTGGGTCAAATTTATTTTAAAATAGTGATCGAATGGCAATGGCACTGCAATGATAAAGGTTATCTACTGACTCATAGATTACCGTTCCTTTTTTTGTAACTAGATCCTTCACGAATTTCCCATATCCTTGAATTTGCTCTAAAGTGTCAATCAATAGTATATTTATTCATAACTGCTTCAACCTTGTCATGAACTTACTAAACTTGCCAACTTCTTCCTTCTTCTTTATTCTATGTGGAAATAGAGAAAGTGATCTAAGAATTTTAGTAAGAGGTGTATCCATCTCCTTTCCTTTTTCTTAGCCCAATTCATTATCTACTTTCAATTTAGACAATCGCTCCCCAATAGATATCTTTTCACCTGATTCTTCCAACTTCTCAAACTCAACTGGTTTACTTATCATCACACTATTATCAATCATAACCTCATCACCAGACCTAACATCATCTACCTATGACTAAACCACTAGATATGGTTCTGGTAAAACCTTACCACTCCTTATATTAATAGCCATACTCATTCTATCATTTCTTATATTCTGCATCGTGTCACTTGGTAATGTTCTACTTTTCCTTTAATTAAAGTAGTAGATAGCTGACTCATTTGTTGTTCTAAATACTTAATAGATGTAGAATGAAAATCCACCAACTGTCTCATAATTGATAGATCACTTTTCTTCTCCTTAACACCTACATCATTCTACTCTACCTTTTTAAGTAATTTAGCCTTCATGGCTTTTAGAAACATCTTTCTTGACTCATTAGCAATGTTATAATGGTTCCCCGGTGGCAGATACAATACACTTTGATGAAATTTTCTCTAACAATTTCCTTGATCATGGTCTCTATAACTAGCCTTTTCATAATAATTTTCCCTTTGACAGTTTTAACCTTGATTTCCTTAATCATTAGCCCCAAAACCCCCTTAGTTATTAAAGTAATTAGATTTGGCAGCTCTACTATGAGACCTAACTACCTAGACCTTCTCAATATTTCCCGACAATAAATGTTTGGTGAACAAGTTCATTTGTGTTTTCATATGGGCCATATCCTAGTCATATTCTTCTTCTCATTGGTATTGTTCTTTAGACACCCCATCGAATTAAGTGTTTTTTGCAACCTCAAATTTCCTGGTATGCCAAGATCTACTTATCTTCATCAACCTATCTAAAATTTCAATTGTCTCAGCAAATTTATAATCCATGAAAGCATCACCCCCTGTATTATCCACTATTGGCTTTGTGTTTAAATTCAAAGCCCTATAGAATGTCTTTATCAAGTGCTCATCAGTCAACTTATGATTTGGGAACTAGATCAACTTTTTTTTGAACCTTACCCATGATTCATAAGAGCTTTATTTGTGTAGTTGCCTAAAATTACGAATATGATTCCTCAATTGTAGCATCCTTAAAGATGGAAAAAACTTTCTAGGAAAGATTTTTTTTAGTTGCCTACAGTTTGTTATAGCATCGAGTGGATGCTCAGGCAACCACAAAATTGCCTCTCTAGATAGAGATAATGGGAATAAGCTCAAATGGACAACATTCTTCCTAACACCAGAATAGTCAAAAGACTTACAAATATTGACAAAATTAACCAAGAGCATATTTGGATCTTCACTAGGTAGTCCATCAAACATCCTTTTTAGGTTGACCAACTATATTATCATACTAGTGATATGGAACTTCACCTCAGGAGTTAATGGGGATAGAACAATTACTCTAGTAGAACTAGCACTATCCAAGTCAGTGTCATTATCATCAAAGGTAGATTGAGCCAGAGGCTGTTGGCATCCCATGCCTCATGCTCATTGATTATAATTGGCTGGTGAAACATTTTTAGCATGTAACCTGTTTAAATGAAACCCAACTCATAATCTTATAGGACTTCATCATTCTTAATTTGTACATGATCGGGTGCATCCATATTCTTTTGGTTGAACTGGGTGTCTACCACTACAACCAATCAATTTGACTTTTGTTGTGCTTCTATGTTCTTTCTTAAACTTCTCAAAAGTTCTAAATCATAAGGTAATAGATCCTTACATGATCGGAGAGTTTATGTTATACACAACTAATATCCTGTAAACACAAAAACAATAAATAAAAGTAAAATTAGAAAGATAGACTAAGAGTCAGTTAATACACATAAACTTAATTGACAACTGTATTCCACGATAACGACACCAAAATTTGATATGCCTAAACTACAACTTCCTTAAAAGAGTTTAAGTAGTCGTTGTCAATTATATAACCTAACAAAGGTTGGGGTTAAATCACACAAGGAATAAGGTGCTAATTAAGTTGTATGCAAATTAGTTGACTTTTAATCATAAGCTTCCATAGATTAGGGTGTTTTGTTGTAATATTAATTAAGTAATTATAGTCTATCTGAAAACTAATGTCTTCTTTATAACGTGTTAACAATCAAGAAATATGAAACTATAATTATGTTCATCTTGGTGTTTCAATCACTTTTAAGTGAAAGGGTACGTGAGTTCATACTTATACTAGTGACTATATAGAAATTAAGATCAAATTTGTTGTAATACCTCGTATTTCTCTAGCATAATTTAAACCTCAGTACGTGAGTATTCATACATAAATTTTTTGAAATACTCATTATTCCTCATTTTAGAGCCCACCAAGTTGTAGAAACTTGAAATAGCTTTCCAATAATATAAGATTTGCCTTAATTTGATAAACGAGTAAGAAGTTATGGCAATTTTAAGTTTCAGTCGTAAAGCATCATGATTTGAGCCCATAGCGCGTCACGGAGAAGTGTAAAATCACAATTTTCACTTTCCAGTGAAGCTCCGTAATCATCCCATATCGTGGAGGAGTCCTATTTTACATTTGGCAATTTCCAGTGAGCCAACGCGATGTCACCGCATCGTGGTTAACTTTTGGGTCTTAATTAGTGGGAGACTGTAACACCCCGATTTGCTGAACTAGAATGCTACACGGTGCTCATGACCCCGAGGGACCACAAGCTAACCCATGCCTGATATCTGTACCTGTATACTGCAAATCATGAGGTAATAATGTAGAATACATAGAGCTGTAAGGCCATAAGGTTTAGCTGAACACAATCATGTGGGCGAAAATACCCAAAACAACTAAATCTGAACGTAAATCCGAAAGCCTCTAAACTATCTGAATAAGGAGTTGAAGGAACATGTCTTTAACTAACTCCGTAAAACTGAATCGAAGAAATAAGTAAATGAAACAAATCATATTGTCCTCAGATCAATGAGGACTCACTGTGAATGTTACCACTACTGCTGGGCTGGAGCTCGTGTCTCGGAATCTATGGTGTAACATGAAAAAAAAGCACCATAGCACAAATGCGTCAGTACAACTGGAGTACCGAGTATACGAGGAAGGTAGGCTGAACATGAAGGGTTTCATGGATGAACAACACTGACTAACTAATATGAATGTGGGAGTGCAAACACACATATATAGAAACTGGGACCGTGAATACGTGATAGCATGACCTGTAACTTAAAACATAGTTTATTGATAACTATCATGACCGATACTAAAATTGATAACATGGACGACTATATCTGACAGTCCTGTATATACTAAAATCTAAAGAACGCCCTGAGTTCTTTTATTGAGACTAATACTGAAACTGATAACATGGACGACTGTATCTGACTGTCCTGTATATATTGAAATCTGGAGAATGCCCTATGTTCTTTTACTGAGACTGATACTAAAACTGTGGGAAGTAGTGTTCAACCAACATGCCCCATGTATGCCGTTATGGCTAAGCTGCTATCCAATCTTTGCCCTGACTGGAGGGTTGTCAATACCGCGCCATTGGTAAGGACATCTGTGAGTGACCCTTATCTGGCAGGTACTCAATGAGAATGGTGGGAACCCTAAACTGACAGGTTAAGACACCTCATCAACCCTCAGCTGACGGGTTAAGATATTTCAACCTACGGTGGCTACGTAGTTCTGGAACACAAGGATTGCTACTAACAATCATACCTTGAACTGGCGGGTGAGTTCCCATCCATGGGTTCACTCGTTGCTAACCTATACTCCCATCTGGAGGGACTGGACATGAATAACTGACTGTACATGACTTAATCTTACTAAATTCCATTAACTGGTAGAAAGTTATTGATATTTGACAACTGACTAAGATCATGAGATTTTCCTGAGTCACATAACTGACTGAAGTCTATGGAATCACAGGTTGAGTTCGGATATTGTGAAACATGACATGGATCTAGGCACACAGCTATAGTTTTCAGGTACAAGTACCCCCAGGACTCGATGAAAGGAAACTGACACACATGATTGACTTGATCATAAGAGTAGAGTCCATAATTTATAATATCATAAGTAGGGATCTTATACTATGCATGGTTATCAACAATGTATTGCAAGGAAAGGATTTCATATCACATGGAAGTACTTGCACAATCTTAATATCATGTTCATTGCATAATCATATTGACAACACACACTAATAGCATGGAAGTTCATGTGGATTGCATAGTTATCATGCATCTTGTTCATAAGTAGGATTTGCAAGTAAACATAGAATAATCTCATAAGAATAGTTCATGAGTATTCCAACAACATTTACAAGGCACATTAACAACATAGAAGTCATTGGAACGTAAGGGCATATCATGAATCCTTCACTTAGTCACAATTTAGCTATATTGCATAATTTCTAGTTCCTTAGGCATTTTATCAAACACCTTACATTCACTTCTTAAGCATAGGTGAACTCATCAAATTATACATCATGAACAACCAAATTTACATGTTTCCAACTCATATGATATCATGTATTCACAAAAACATATAAAAATTCCATCTTGGGAATCACCCAATATCAACAACATGATCATTAACACCCAACAATATATAAATCATACTTTTATATTGAAAAAGAGGAAAAAAATCCGTGGATGAATACTACTCATACCTTAGAAGGAAGATTCTTGATGATTGATGGAGTAATTTCCTTGAAATCGGATCTTCAAGCTTAGTTATGCAACCCTAGTTGTTTTTCTCCTTTAGTGCTCTTGGATTAATCAGCTTTGAGATGAAAATAGGGTTGCAGTATGTTTAGAAGATATATATTCGTAGGGTTAAGTTTAGGGACATGTAAGGAGTATTTAAAGACTTAATTACCTTTAAAGTAACTTAAGGTGGAGTGTTTTTGACACCTGGAATTGACTTAGGCGGCGCCCAAGTAATCGCGTATGCTTGGGTTGGGTGGCGCCTAAGGAATCGCCTATGCTTGGGTTAGGCGGCGCCTAACTAATCGCCTATGCTTACTGTCTCTCACGAAAATGGGCATAATTTTTCGCTCGAGTATTGGATTAAGGCAAAATTGTTATCGTTGGAAAGCTAATGTGATTCTCTACAATTTGGTGTGTCTAAATCAGACAAAATACTAAATTAAAATCAAGTTATACTTATTCAAAGATGACCCTTACAAAATCAAACACTAAAACTTGATGGATTCAAAAACTCTTAGCTTGTATTACCTTAAGTGACTCATATGAACATGCTTAATGGATCATAAGCTATCTTATCACTAGGATATTCACTGTATGTCATGTACTTAAGTATGAATCACAGGATTAGAAACATGTGGGGTATTACAATATCTCCACCTTGGAAATATTCGTCCTCGAATGAGAATTTACTGAGAACGGATACAAGATAATAGAACCTGAACTGAACATGAAGAACTGAAACTTGATCTCATAACTGACATGCTAAACATCCTGAACTCGTGCATATCTGATGTACGGACAACTGATATATTAATGCATGACTGAGTATGAAACGGTTAATAGGTACCAAGTTTATACTGGAAACATGAACATAAAACTTAATAAGCTTAAGGAGAACTGTTACCTTGAGCTTGATCTGAATTGGTGGGGAAGAGGTGAGGATACTTCGTATGCATATATACTTTTGCTTCCCAAGTAGCTCCTTTATGAGACTGATTTCGCCAAAGAACCTTGACTAGAGGGACTTTTTTGTTCCTCAATCTACGAGTTTGATAATCTAAGATTTTGACTGGAATCTCTTCATAAGAGAGGCTGTTTTGAATATCGATGCTCTAAATAGGGACAACAACTGCTGGGTCACCTATGCACTTCTTTAGCAAAGAGACATGGAAGAATGGATGGACTGAGGCTAGATCTGAAGGTAACTCAAGCTCATAACCTACCTTGCCAAAGCGATAAAGAATTCTGAAGCGATCGACAAACCGAGGTCTGAGTTTCCCTTTCTTGCCGAACCTCTTTACACCCTTCATGAGAGAGATCTTAAGATAGACATAGTCATTGACCTCGATCTCAAGATCCTTTCTACAAACATCTGCATAGGACTTCTGTCGGCTCTGAGCAGCCCAGAGTCTATCTCTGATCAACTGAACTTTCTCTAAAGCATCGAATACTAAGTCAGGACCTATGACTGAGGCCTTACTAACTTCAAACCAACCAATTGGAGATATACATCTCCTACCATAGAGAGCTTCAAATGGAGCCATCTGAATGCTAGAATGATAGCTATTGTTGTATGCAAATTCAATCAAAGGCAAGTGGTCGTTCCAACTTCCCTTGAAGTCAATTGCACATGCCCTTAGCATATCTTCAAGAGTTTGAATGGTCCTCTCTACTCAACCATCTATCTGAGGATGAAATCCTGTATTGAGATGGACTTGGGTATCGAGACCCTTTTAGAATGCTTTCCAAAAGTGAAAAGTGAATTGGGTACCTTTGTCTGAGATTATAGATAGTGGAACACCATGTAATCTGACTAACTCCTTGGTATAGAGTTTGGCATAATCCTCAATAGAATAAAAAGTACGAACAGGAAGGAAATAAGCTGACTTGGTCATTCTATCTATAATGACCCAGACTGAATCATGCTGATGATGAGTTCTAGGAAAACCTATCACGAAGTCAACAAACTAGGTTTCTGATGCTCAATCTTAACCTGCTGACATGTAGAGCACTTAGTCACAAACTCTACAACATCTCTCTTCATCCCATTCTACCAATAGATCTCCCGCATGTTGCGGTACATCTTAGTGGCCCCTGGATAAATAGATTATCGCGCACCATACACTTCTATAAGAATTCTCTGCCTCAATTCATCTACACCTGGAACACATAGACGACCCTGACAATGAAGAACACCATCTCCCCCTTGGGAGAAAATCTCGACTTTCTGATTCTGAACTGACTCTTTGTGGTTGACAAGGCTAGGATCTCTGTCTTGTTTATCTTTCACCATGGAAACTAGAGATGACTCTGAACTACTATGAACACATACACCACCCTCTGAAGAATCGACTAAGCGAATGCCTAGTCTAGCAAGCTGATAGATCTCCTGAGCCATCTTTTTCTTGCTATCCTCAATGTGAGAAATACTACCCATAGAGAGTCGACTGAGAGCATTGGCCATAATATTGGCCTTGTCGGGATGATAAAGAACACTCATGTCGTAATCCTTCAAGAGCTCTAACTACCTTTTCTGGTGAAGATTGAGATCTTTCTGGGAAAAGACATACTGGAGGCTTTTATGGTCTGTGAAGACATCTACATGAACTCCATAGAGATAATGCCTCCAAATCTTCAAGGAAAAAACTACCGCTGCTAACTCAAGATCATGAGTAGGATAATTCTTCTCATGTGGCTTTAACTATCTGGAGGCGTAGGCTATGACCTTACCATGCTGTATGAGGACACAACCTAAAACCACTCTGGATGCATCACAATAGACTACAAAACCGTTTGAACTATCTGGAATAGCTAAAATTAGAGTGGAGGTGAGTCGAGTCTTCAACTCTTGAAAGCTCTTCTTGCATGAACCTGACCACTAAAACTTAATCTTCTTCTGAGTCAATATGGACATGGGAGATGAAATAGAAGATTGTCTGTAATAGCTAGTCAAGCCCAAGAAACTCCTAATATCTGATCGAGATACGGGTCTGGGCCAGTTTCTTACTACCTTAGTTTTCTGAGGATCTACTCTAATGCCATCACCAGAAAAAATATGGCCAAGGAATGCTACTGATCTTAGCCAAAATTCGCACTTGCTGAACTTAGAGAATAACTGGTGATCCCTAAGAGTCTGAAGAACAATCCTCAGATGGTCTGCATGATCATGCTCTGTGCGAGAATAGACCAGAATATCATCTATAAAGACTATGACAAACATGTCCAAGTACTGCTTGAACACAAGATTCATCAAATCCATAAAAGCTGCAGGGGCATTCGTAAGACCAAATGACATAAATAAAAATTCAAAGTGACCATACCGAGTACGAAAAGCTGTCTTCAAAATGTCACATTCTCTAACTCTGAGTTGATGATAGCCTGATCTGAGGTCTATCTTAGAGAAGTAACTGGCACCCTAAAATTGGTCGAATAGATCATCAATACTGGGAAGAGGATATCTATTCTTGACTATGACCTTGTTGAGTTGATGGTAATCAATACACATCCTGAGAGAACCGTCTTTCTTGCGCACGAATAATACTGGCGTACCCTATAGGGAAATGCTGGGTTTGATGAATCCCTTATCTAAGAGATCCTTCAAATGATCTTTTAGTTCCTGGAGTTCTATTGATGCCATTCTGTATGGTGGAATAGAAATAGGTTGAGTATCCAGAATAAGGTCTATGCCGAAGTTTATTTCCCTTTTGGGAGGAATGCCTAGAAGATCTTTGGGAAAGATATCTGAGTATTCATTAGCAATCGGGACTTTTTTGAGGATGGGATATTCAAAACTAAAATCTTTAACATGCATGAGATGATACACACACCCCTTATAAATTATTTTCCTTGCCCTAAGGTAGGAAATAAGTTAACCCCTGAACGCTAAAATGCTACCTTTCCACTCTAAGACGGGCTCATTCGAGAACTGAAACTGAACTATCCTATTTCTGCAGTCGACTGTGGCATAGCAGGAATGAAGCCAATCTATACCGAGAATGACATCAAAATCAGTCATTTCTAACTCCACTAAATCTGCTGACGTGGATTTCTGAGATATCATAACCGGGCAGTTCCTGTATACCCGCCGGGCTATAATAGTTTTACCCATTGGGGTAGAGACTGAGAAGGGCTCTGCTAGGACTTTAGGAATGATTTCAAAATCGCTTGCTATGTATGGAGTAACAAAAGACAAAGATGCACCTGGGTCTAGCAAAGCATAAAAATGAACATGGAAAATCTGTAACATACCAGTACCGACATCAGGAAAATTTTCCTGATCCTACCAGGACTAAGAGCATAGAGTCTATTTGGGCATTACCTACTAGTAGCACTGGAAATGGCACCCTGCTGGTTTGGGCGACTGGACTGAGCTATAGAATGATTTTACTAACCTTGAAGACTTGATTGCAAACACTCCCTAATCCTATGGCCTGGCTTTCCACAACTAAAATAGACATCACTACCGGCTCTGTAAATGCCCTTGTGGTTCTTACCACAAGTCTGACAAAGGGGATTCATTCGGGCACTGCTAACACTATCCTGAGATTAGAGCCTGGCGCTATATTTCTATTGCCATCTCTGAACTTCAGCATTGGAGCGCTAGCAGAGAAAGAAGTTGGAATGACTGACTTAAAGTGAAACTGTGAACGGTTTCCTCCATCTGACTTAGGGTGAGTAAAGTCAAAATTACCCGACCTTGCTCTCTTTTTTGGCCTCTCCCTAGTCTTAAACTTTTGCTCTTCTACTTGCTGGGCATGGGTCATGAGTCTTGCTACGGTTATATCATTGATCAGCATTGCAAACCTATACTCATTTACCACGCTATCGTTGACCCCTGGCATGAATTTACTCGTTTTAGCTCTATTGTCTGCAACCACATGAGGAGCATACCTTGCTAGCTGAGTAAATCTGAGAGAATACTCCCTAACTGTCATATTCCCCTGCCTGAGTTTGATGAACTAAAGAACTTTGGCTTCCCTCAGTTCTTGGGGAAAGAATCTGTCTAAGAAGGCCATGCTAAATTCTTCCCACTCGATAGGGCCTGTATTATCTAACCTCTCAGACTTCCACTGCTTGTACCAATCATGAACAACATCCTATAACTGGTAGGCGGCTAACTCAGCACTCTAAATAAAAGTAGCACCCATAATGTCAATGACCTTCTAGACTTGGTCAATGAACTCCTGAGGGTCCTCATCAGACTTAGACCCATGGAAAGATGGAGGGTTCATCCGGGTGAAGGCCCGAACCCTAGCTGCTTTGGGAGTGGCCACTGGATTGACCGAAAAGACTGGTGGCCATTTATTCTGTGTGGTAAATACGACTCTAAACTCCGAATAGGAAACATGTTCACCTAAAGGATCTTCGGGCTGAGCAGCTGGCTGTTTTCTTCTCTTTAGGGCCATGGTCTGGAATAAGAGAAGAATGGATTAGACTGAGAGTATAACTTGTGATTATGCTCACTAGCATGACATGAGTAATAAAGAAAGGGGACTGTTCCTAAAACATCTTATAGCTTCCCGCACATAAATGTAGCGCGTAACACACCCATGTACAAGACTCTACTAGATGTGGCTTTCAGACTTCATAGGACTCTATTGAACCTTAGGCTTTGATACCAAGTTTGTAACACTCCGATTTGCTGAACCAGAATGCTACACGTGCTCATGTCCTCGGGGGACCACAAACTAACCCATGTCTGATATCTGTACCTGTATACTGCAAATCATGAGGTAATAATGCAGAATACATGGAACTGTAAGGCCATAAGGTTCATCTGAATACAATCATGTGGGCGAAAATACCCAAAACAACTAAATCTGAACGTAAATCTGAAAGCCTCTAAACTGTCTGAATAAAGAGTTGAAGGAATATTTCTCCTACTAACTCCGTAAAACTAAACTGAAGAAATAAGTAAATGGATCAAATCATATTGTCCTCGAATCAATAAGGACTCACTGTGTCTCTGCGATGGGAATGTTACCGCTACTGCTGGGCTGGAGCTCGTGTCTTGGAACCTATGGTGTAACATAAAAATAAAGCACCATAGCGCAAATACATTAGTACAACTGGAGTACTGAGTATACGAGGAAGGTAGGCTGAACATAAAGGGTTTCATGCATGAACAACACTGACTGACTAATATGAACGTGGGAGTGCAAACACACATATATAGAAACTGGGACCATGAATACGTGATAGCATGACCTGTAAGCTAATATATGATTTACTGATAACTATCATGACTGATACTAAAACTGATAACATGGATGACTGTATCTGACAGTCCTGTATATACTAAAATCTGAAGAATGCCCTGAGTTATTTTACTAAGACTGATACTGAAACTGATAGCATGGACGACTGTATCTGACAGTCCTATATATACTGAAATTTGAAGAACACCCTGAGTTCTTTTATTGAGACTGATACTGAAACTATGAGAAGTAGTGTTTAATCGACATGCCCCACGTATTCCATTATGGCTAAGCTGGGGTCCAGTCTCTGCCCCGATTGGAGGGGTGTCAATACCGCGCCACTGGTAAGGACAGTTGTGAGTGACCCTTATCTGGCGGGTACTCAATGAGAATGGTGGGAACCCTAAACAGATGGGTTAAGCCACCTCATTAAACCTAAGCTGATGGGTTAAGATGTCTTAACCTACGCTGGCTGCGTAGTTCTGGAACACAAGGATTGCTACTAACAATCACACCCTGAATTGGCAGGTGAGTTCCTATCCTTGGGTTCACTAGGTACTAACCCCTACTCCCATCAGGAGGGACTGGACATGAATAACTGTCTGTGCATGAGTTAATCTTACTGAATTCCGTTGACTGGCAGAATATTACTGATATCTGACAACTGACTAAGATCATAAGATTTTCTTTAGTCACATGACTGACTGAAGTCTATGGAATCATAGCTTGAGTTCGGATATCATGAAACATGACATGGATCTAGGCACACAACTATAGTTTTCAGGTACAAGTACTCCTAGGACTCGATGGAAGGAAACTGACATACATGATTGACTTGATCATAAGAGTAGAGTCCATAATTTATAATATCATAAGTAGGGATCTTATACTATGCATGGTTATCAACAATGTATTGCATGGAAAGGATTTCATATCACATGGAAGTACTTGCACAATCTTAATATCATGTTCATTGCATAATCATATTGGCAACACATACTAATAGCATGGAAGTTCATGTGGATTGCATGGTTATCATGCATCTTGTTCATAAGTAGGATTTACAAGGAAACATAGCATAATCTCATAAGAATAGTTCATGAGTTTTCCAACAACATTTACAAGGTACATTAACAATATAGAAGTCATTGAAACATAAAGGCATATCATGAATCCTTCACTTTGTCACAATTTAACTATATTGCATGATTTCTAGTTCCTTAGGCATTTTATCAAACACCTTACATGCACATATTAAGCATAGGTGAATTCATCAAATTATACATCATGAACAACTAAATTGCATGTTTCTAACTCATATGATATCATGAATTGACAAAAACATATAAAAATTCCATCTTGGGAATCACCTAATATCAACAACATGATCATCAACACCCAACAATATAGAAATCATACTTTTATAATGAAAAAGAGGAAAACAAACAAGTATCAACATGGGTATGATCATATCACCACAATCAACCATGCTTTTGTATTTTAAAGATTGATTCTTGAACTTCACAGATGAAAGGAATCCATGGATGAACACTACGCATACCTTAGAAGGAAGATTCTTGATGATTGACGGAGGAATTTCCTTGAAATCGGATCTTCAAGCTTAGTTATGCAACCCTAGTTGTTTTTCTCCTTTAGTGATCTTGGATGGTGAGCTTTGAGATGAAAATAGGGTTGCAGTATGTTTAGAAGATATATATTTCATAGGGTTAAGTTTAGGGACGTGTAAGGAGTATTTAAGGAATTAATTACTTTTAAAATAACTCAAGACAGAATGTTTTTGACACCTGGAATCGACTTAGATGGTGCCCAAGTAATTGCGTATACTTGGGTTGGGCGGCGCCTAATGAATCGCCTATGCTTGGGTTAGGCGGCGCCTAACCAATCGCCTATGCTTACTATCTATCACGAAAATGGGCATGACTTTTCGTTCGGGTATTGGATTAAGGCGAAATTGGTATCGTTAGAAAGCTAATTTGATTCTCTACAATTTGGTGGGTCTAAATCAGCAAAAATACCAAATTAACATTGAGTTACACTCGATAAAAGATGACCCTTGCAAAATCGAACACTAAAACTTGATGGATTCAAAAACTCTTAGCTTGTATTACCTTAAGTGACTCATATGAACATGCTTAATGGATCATAATATCCTATCACTAGGATATTAATTGTAAGTGATGTTCTCAAGTATGAATCACAGGATTAGAAACATGCGGGGTATTACAGAGACCGCGATCCCACCGCATCGCACTAATGGCCAAAATGACACTCATTAATTTCCAGTGGCCTGATGCGATCTTGGCCCATCATGCCAGAGCCAAAAATTGGGGTCTTCTATTTTTAGGCCGAGTTTGTAAATTTATTTAGGGGTATTTGGGTCTTTTTCCATGGCCCTAATTAGCCTAAAACTTGAGATTTAACCCCTATGTGATCTATATTATCATAATTTATTCAATTTCTCTCAAATTGAAGATCCCCTTCCTCAATAACAAAAACCCTAGCTCTCAAATTCAAGGCCAAATATTAAGAACTCTCCATCAATCCTCGCAAATTCATTAACCCAAGTATGTTAGATATTCATCTATGGGTTCCTATCACCTATGGATTCCAAGTACTTGATTTTAATTACGAAGTTATAATATTTTCAAGTTACTTTGATTTTAAATTAAGTATTCAACCTTGAATCTGTATGAACTACGATTCTACACCATGTATAAATGAAATTGTTGTTATTATTCAATTCTCCATATTTTAATGTTATCATTCATTGAGTTGAATCATGATTTATTTCTATTCATGTTGAATTCATGCTATTACTACAAATTTCATAACATTCCAATGATTTGATTAAGGCATGAACTACAAGTGTTTGATAAAATGCTTACAAGAATGAGTATTTGATAAAGTTTTTTCATGCTAAGTCCTCTAAGTTTAATATTGTGTTACTAAGTTTGCTTTTAAGTCCTGGGGGTATTGTATACCCGAAAACCATAGATTGTTTACTTAGCCTTGTATGAGTATCTTCAGAATATATATTATGAGAATTACTAGACCAGTTAGTTAACCTCAGAATAGTCAGTAACTCAGTGTCATTTAGTTTGGAGTAGGATTTAGCACCAAGCGAATGTACAGATGGTGGCTTCCCCGTCAGATATGTAGAGTCGCTAGTAACAGTCCCTAAATTCTGGAACTATGTAGCCAGCGTAGGATATAAGGATTCAACTATTAGTATAGGCTTGAATATCCCACAGGTGTCACCCATCAGATTAGGCTTGACACCCTTAGTCCTTTGGGATAACATAGTATACCAGTTTAGTAGATCCACACACCCAGCATTAGTACCTGTGGCACGATACTAACACCCTTCCAACTGGGGTTATATGTTGGACCCTAATTAGTTCAAATTGAAGCATGTCAGATGACACCTCTCACAGTCTCAGCCACAGTCTCAGTTCAGTTATTTAGTTTCAGTAGTTTGACCATGGCATATAGATATTAATGCTTCAGTATCAGATTTCAGTATCTACAGACCATATTCCTCTGTATCTATAGATTTCATATGCTCTAGTTAGTATTTTATGTCTTATAGGTATATTCAAATGGTTATTATTCCTGTTCATGAAACCATGCATATTAGCCTACCCCATTTAGCATACTAGTACATTCAAAGTACTAATAGCATACTCTTTCTTTTGCACTATGATGTATTATATCATAGGTTTGGACGTACAATTCCCAGATCACTCATAGATTTTGTAGACCTTCAACAGTAGTAGTGGTGAGTCCTCATATTTTAAGGACAAATTATTTTACTTCATGTCTCTATTTCAGTAGCAAGTAGAGTTAGTTGGGACTTGTACCATCAACTCTAAGTTAGTAAGTTTAGAGGCTTTTCAGATACTATAGTCAGTTATTCAGTATTCAGACTTCAGTTGATATATCAGTTAGTTATTCAGTTTATCAGTATTTTATTAGATTCAAATAGTTGTTTTATAGTTTTACAATTTAGTTTGATCTCATATATTTAAAACCTTTTGGCATATCAGTAAATTTTCCACAGTTATGATTATGTTATTCAGTGCTCACAATAGGTACCATCTCATGGGTTAGCTTATGGTCCCTCGAGACTATAAGCATCGTGTGATGTCTAGGGTGTACTCTCGAGGAGTTACAAACTTGGTATAAGAGCCTATAGTTTTAAAGTATCCTAGGAAGTATGAAATTTGTGTCAAGTAGAGTCTTATGCATAGGTGTATAACGCGCCACACATATAGGCAAGAGGCTATAAGACATTTAGGAAAATGTTTCCCTTCTTTCAGTATTTATGTCATGCGACTGAGCATGAGCTCATGTTAAACTCTCTGTCTAACCTAATCTTCATTCTACTTACAGGACATGCCTCCCAAATAGAATAACAGAAGAGGAGTAGGAAACCAACAAACACCTCCGCCCGTGCAGGTAGATCCTCTGGACGAGCATATCTCTCACGCAGAATTTAGAACTGCGTTCACCACTTTAAGGAACTCTATAGCAGCTCAGAATTAATGGCCAACTTTTGTTTAGGACAAACAAATGGCCAATACTATTGTAGCTAAGATTTGGGACTTCATTGAATGAAACCTCCTTTCTACACGGGGTCCAAGTTTGAAGAGGATCCACTATAATTCTTAGATACAACGCAGAAGAAAACAAATATTATGGGGATAATATCTAGTGAGAGGTTTGAGTTGGCTACATATCAGTTGTAGGATGTAGCCTATATATGGTTTAAGAAATGGAAGGTAGATAGGGGTATTAATGCAGGGCCAGTAGAATGGGAAGAGTTGGCCACAACTTTCTTAGACAGATTCTTCCCATTGGAGTTGAGGGAGGCCAAGGTATTAGAATTTATTAACTTAAGGTTGGGTATCATGAGCTTGAAGGAGTATTCCCTCAAGTTTACTCAGTTAGCAAGATATGATCCTCATGTAGTTGCTGACAGCAGGTCCAAGATGAGTAAGTTTGTGTCTAGGGTATCTGACAGTGTGGTCAAGGAGTGTAGGACTGCCATGCTAATTAGGGAGATAGACTTGTCTAGGTTGATGGTTCATGCTCAAAAGATAGAGAAATATAAGATTAAGGAGAGAAAGATGGGGATTAAGAGGGCTAGAACGAGTAGTTTTAATTTTACTCAGCCAAAGTCAGAAGGTGGTAACCGTCCCCAATTCCATCAGAGGTCTTCATCCCCTACACCCTCTTCAGCTAGTGCCCCAATACCTAAATTTAAAAATGATAATAGGGATAGGGCACCAGGCTTTAAGTTCTAAAGTAGTGTTAACAGTGCCCATATAAATCCCTTATGTAAGAAATGTGGTAGACAACATCAGGGCGAGTGTATAATGGGTAGTGATATGTACTTTCGGTATGGCAAACTAGGTCATCAAATTTGGGAATGTCGGGTAGTTTCTCAAAAAGGTAGGGAGTTGCGCCAATAAGGCCAATCCCATCAGTCGTCAGTTCTAGTCGATCGCCTGACTCAGCAGGGTGCCACTTCCAGTGCTACCAGTGGCTAGCGTCCGAATAGATTATATGCTCTTCAGTTCCACCAAGATCAGGAAAATTCTACTGACGTAGTTACTGGTACGTTGCAGGTCTTTCATTTACATATTTATGCTTTACTAGACCCTGAAGGTTCTCTTTCTTTTGTAACTCCATATATAACCATCAACTTTGGAGCCAGTCTCAAACTCCAATAGAACCTATTTCAGTGTCCACCCCAGTATGTGTTTCCATCGTAGCCAGGTAGGTATACAACAACTGTCTGATCACAATATCTTAGAAAGTTACTTTAGTTCATCTTATGGAGTTAGAGATGATGGATTTTGATGTCATTCTCAACATGGATTGGCTCCACTTATGCTATGCCTCAGTTAATTTTAGGAATAGAATAGTTCATTTTTAGTTCTGAAATGAACCAGTCCTTGAATGGAGGGGTTGTACCATAGCTCTAAGTGATCATCTTATTTCGTACCTTAGAGCAAGAAAAATGATATCCAAGGGGTGTATTTACCATCTTGTTTGAGTCAAAGACTCTAGTTCAAAAAATTCAACTCTTGAGTTAGTTCTAGTAGCAAATGAATTCTCAGATATATTTCCTGAAGATCTTCTTGGAGTTCCTCCCAAAAGGGAAATAGACTTCAAAATAAACCTTCTTCTAGATACTCTACCTATCTCCATTATGCCATATAGAATTGCTCTAATAGAGCCTAGAGAGTTAAAGGAATAGTTAAAGGATCTCCTAGATAAGGGATTCATCAGACCCAACATCTCCGTATGGGGCGCACCAGTCCTATTCATGCTTAAGAAAGACGGTTCTCTTAGAATGTGTATTGACTACTATTTGTTGAACAAAGTCACAGTCAAGAATAAATATCCACTTCCTAGAATTAATGACTTTTTTGACCAACTTTAGGGAGCCAACTATTTTTCTAAGATAGACCTTAGATTTGGATATTACCAACTTAGACTCAAATAATCAGACATTTCAAAAATAGCTTTTCAAACTCGGTATGGTCACTTTGAATTTCTAGTCATATCCTTTGGTCGTACAAATGCCCCAGCAACCTTCATAGACTTGATGGACCGAGTGTTCAAGCAGTACTTGGACATGTTTGGGATAGTCTTCATTGATGACATTCTTGTTTACTCCCATAGCAAAAATAATCATACAGACTAACTCAGAATAGTACTTTAGATTCTGAAAACTCATCAGTTGTTCACCAAATTTAGTAAGTGCAAATTTTGGCTTAGGTCAGTAGCATACCTTGGTCATATTATTTATGGTGATGGCATTAGAGATGATTCTTAAAAAACCAAAGGAATGAGAAACTGGCCCAAACCCATTTCTCCATCAGACATTAGGAGTTTCTTAGGTTTGGCTAGCTATAACTGTCGGTTTTTCAAAAGGTTTTCATCTATTGCATACCTCATGTACAGATTTACTCAGAAGAAAGTCAAGTTTCAGTGATCAGATTCTTATGAGAAGAGTTTTCAGGAGTGGAAGACCCTACTCACCTCAGCCGTAGTTCTTACCATGCCAGATGGTTCAGAAAGGTTTGTTATGTACTGTGATGCATCCATAGTAGGTTTGGGTTTTGTTCTTATGCATAGAGGTAAGGTTATAGCCTATTCCTCTAAACAACTTAAGCCCCATGAAAAGAATTATCCATCTCATGATCTTGAGTTAGCAGCAGTAGTGTTTGCCTTAAAGATTTCAAGGCATTACTTGTATGAGGTGCATGTTGATGTGTTCACATATCACAAGAGTTTACAGTATGTGTTCTCTCAAAAAGATTTGAATTTGCGTCAGAGGAGGTGGTTAGAGTTATTAAAAGATTATGACATGACTGTTCTGTATCATTCGGGAAAGGCTAATGCAGTAGCTGATGCTCTCTATAGAGTGTCTATGGGTAGTATTGCTTATGTAGAGGATGGTAAGAGGAAGTTAGCTCAGGAAGTTCATCAGCTTACCCGACTAGGTATTTGGTTTGTCGATTCAGTAGAAGGTAGTGTATGGGTGTAGAGTAGTTCAGAATCATCACTAATTTCTAAAGTGAAGGAAAAACAGGATAGAGATCCTAGCCTAGTTAAGTTGAAAGAATTAGTCTGAGATTAGAAGGTGGAGATTTTCTCCCAAGGGAGAGATGGTATGCTGCGTTGTCAAGGTCAGCTATTTGTATGTGGTATAGATGATTTGAGGCAATGAATTCTCGTAGAAGCGAATTGTGTGCGTTACTCGATTTATCCAGGGGGCACTAAGATGTACCTTGATTTGTAAGAGATCTATTGGTATAGTGGGATGGAGAGGGATATTGAAGAGTTCATAACTAAGTGATCTACATGCCAGTAGGTTAAGATTGAGCACCAGAAGCCAAGTGGATCCATACAGGAATTCATTATTCCTACTTAGAAGTGGGAAGAAGTGAACATGGATTTTATGAAAGGTTTTCCTTGTACCCATATCATCATGATTCTATTTGGGTTATTGTAGACAGAATGACCAAATCAGCTTATTTCTTACTAGTCCATAGTTCTTATTTAGCCGAGGATTGTGCCAAACTCAATCTCAAAGAGTTGGTTAGGTTGCACGATGTTCCCTTATCTATCATCTCAGATAGAGGTACCCAATTTTCCTCTCATTTTTGGAAAGCATTACAAAAAGGTCTTGGTACCTAAGTTCACATCAGCACAACCTTCCACCCTTAGATAGACGGTTAAGCAGAAAGGATCATCCAGACTCTTAAAAAAATGCTTAGAGCATGCGTAGTTGATTTTAAAGGTAGTTGGGATGACCACTTGCCTTTGATAGAATTCGCATATAATAATAACAATCATTCTAGTATACAGATGGCTCCATTTAGGGCTCTTTATGGAAGGATATGTAGATCTCTGATTGGTTGGTTTGAAGTGGGTGAGTCCACAGTTGTTGGGCCTGATTTAGTGTTTGATGCATTAGAAAAGGTCTAGTTGATTAGAAAAAGGCTTAAAGCATCCCAAAGCTAACAGAAATCCTATACAGATGTAAGGAGAAAAGATTTGGAGTTTCAGGTCAAGGATTTTGTTTACCTAAGGATCTCACCTATGAAGGGGGTGAGGGGGTTCGGCAGGTAGGGAAAGCTCAGTCCCCAATATGTCAGTCCCTATAGAATTCTCAGTCGTTTAAAAAAGGTAGCTTACGAGATTAAGTTACCTTCAGATCTAGCTTCACTATACCCAGTGTTCCATGTTTAATTGTTGAATAAGTGTATAAGTGATCCAACGATAGTCGTTCCCTTAGAGAGTATAGATATTCATAATAGTCTTTCCTAAGAGGAAGTCCCAGTCAAAATTCTCGATCTTCATGTTTGTAGACTAAGAAACAAAGAAGTTCCACTAGTCAAAGTTCTTTGGGGGAATTAATCCGTTGAGGGAGCAACTTGGGAAATAGAAGAAGATATACGGACCAAGTACCCTCATCTTTTCTCCGTAAACTCAGATTCAGTCTAAGGTAATCATCTCCTTAAAATTTCTCTTTATCATGCTTAGTTACAGTTGCACATCATGTTCATGCCAGTCATGCATTCATGAATTAGTTCTATCAGTTAATCCATGCATTAGATATGCATGTTCAGTGTGTAATCTCAGTCCATCAGTTTCCTCAACCTAATCAATCTCATTCGAGGACTAATGATCCCAAGGGGAGATATTGTAATACCCCATATTTTCTTGGCATAATTTAAACCTTATTACATAAGAGTATTCATACATAAATTTTTTGAAATACTCATTATTCTTCAATTTATAGCCCACCAAGTTGTTGTAAATTGGACTAGCTTTCTAACGATATAAGATTCGCCTTAATTCGATAAAAGAGTAAGAAGTTATTATGATTTTAAGTTTTAGTCGTAAAACACAGTGATTTGGGACCGTAGCGCATCGTGGGGAAGTCTAAAATCACAATTTTCACTTTCCAGTGAAGCTCCGCGATTATGGCGCGTTGTGGAGGAATCCCATTTTACATTTGGCAATTTCTAGTAAGCCAACGCTATGTCACCACATTGCGGTGAACTTAGTGGGAGACTGCGATCCCACCGCGTTGCGCCAATGGCCAAAATGGCACATGTCAATTTCATGTTATCCTACGCGATCTTGACGCGTCGCCCCGGAGACAAAAATTATGGTTTTTAGTTTCCAAGCCAAGTTTGTAAATTCATTTAAGGGAATTTGGGTCTTTTTCCTCGGCCATAATCCGCCTAAAACATGAGATTTAACCCCTAAGTGACCTAAATAATCATTATTTATTCAATTCCTCTCAAATTGAAGGTCCCCTTTCTCAAGAACAAAACCCTAGCTCTCAAATTCAAGGCCAAATCTCAAGAACTCTCCATCAATCCTCTCAAATTCAGTAACCCAGGAATGTTAGATGTTCATCCATGGGTTTCTTTCACCCATGGAGTCCAAGTACCTGATTTTAATTATGATGTTATAATCTTTCAAGATACTTTGATTTTAATTTAGGTATTCAACCATGAAGCTCCATGAACTACGATTCTACACAATGTATAAATGAAATTGATGTTGTTATTCAACTCCCCATCTTTTAATGTTATCATTTATTGATTTAAATCATGATTTAGTACTATTTATGTTGAATTCATGTTATTACTACAAATTACATAACATTCCAATGATTTGATTAAGCCATGAAGTATAAGTGTTTGATAAAATGCGTACAAGAATGAGTATTTGATAAAGGTTTTTCATGCTAAGTCCTCTAAGTTTAATATTGTGTTACTAAGTTTGCTTTAGAGTCCTGGGGGTATTGAATACCAAAAAATCATAGCTGTTTTACCTAGCCTTGTATTAGTTTCTTTAGAATAACTTCATAATATATATTATGAGCATTACTAGATTAGTCTGTCACATCAGAATAGTCAGTAACTCAGTGTCATTCAGTGGGGAGTAGGATTTAACATCGACTGAGTGTAGAGATGGTGGCTTCCCCATTAGATAGGCAGTGTCGCTAGTAACAGTCCATAAACTCCAGAACTACATAGCCAGCGTAGGATATGAGGAGGCACCCCTAAGTATAGGCTTGACCATCTCACAGGGGTTACCCGTCAGATTAGCATTGACAACCTTAGTCCTTTGGGATAACACAATATACCAGTTTAGTGGATCCACACAACCAGTGTGAGTACTCGTGGCATGGTACTAACACCCTTTCTACTGGGGTTACAGTTTGAACCCCAATTATATTAGATTGGGATATGTCGATTAGATGATACGACCCATAGTCTCAGTCACAGTCTCAGTCACAGTCTTAGTTCAGTTATTCAGTTTCAGTTATTTGACCATGGCATACAGATAGCAGTGATTCAATATCATATTTTAGTATCTACAGACTATTTTCAAAATATGTTATATGCTTGTTCATGCATTTTCAGTATTTACGACCTTTCATAAATACTCAGTATTTATAAATTTCACTTATTCCCCTATATCTACAGACTCCAGTTTGTACTTCATGTCTTATATGTACATTCAAATGGTTATTATTCCTATTCATGAAACCAGGCATATTAGCCTACCTCATTTAGCATACCAATACATTTAAATTACTGATCACATACTCTTTTTTTGTGCTATGATATATTATATCATACGTTCAGACGTTCATTTCCCATATAGCTCATAGATTTTACAGAACCTCAGTAGTAGCAGTGGTGAGTCCTCATATTTTGAGGATAGATTATTTTACTTCATATCTCTATTTCAGTAGTTAGTGGAGTTAGTTGGGGCCTGTCCTATAAACTCTTACTTTGTTAGTTTAGAGGCTTTTTAGACACTGTAGTTAGTTATTCAGTATTCAGACTTCAATTGACACATCAGTTAGTTATTAAGTTTATCAGTATTTTATCAAATTTCGACAGTTTTTTTCCAGTTTTATCATTTAGTTTTGATTTAAAATATTAAAACCTTATGGCATATCAGTTAATTTTCCACAGTTATGATTATGATATTAAGTGCTCACAATAGGTACCAACTCATTAGTTAGCTTGTGATCCCTCGGGACTATCAGCACCGTGTGATGCTCAGGGTGTACTCTAGGGGCATTACAAACTTGGTATCATAGCTGAAGGTTTTAAAGTATCCTAGGAAGTCTTAAAGTCGCATCAAGTAGAGTCTTGTGCATGGGTTTGTAGCGTGCCACACTTATGGGCAAGAGGCTACAAACTGTTTAGGAAAAATGTTCCCTTCTTTCAGTATTTATGTTATGCGTCTGAGCATGAGATCATATTAAACTCTCTTTATAACTTAATCTTCCTTCAATTTACAGAACATGCCTCCCAAAAAGAATAACAAAAAAAGGAGCAGGAAACCAGCCAATAACTCCGCCCTTCCAGGCAGATCCTCTGGATGAGCATGTCTCTCATGCAGAATTCACAGTTGCATTAACCACTTTAAAGAACTCTGTAGCAGCTTAGAATAAATGGATATATGCTATTTAGGCCATCCCACTGGACAATACTACTGTAGATAGGATTCGGGACTTCACCCGAATAAACCCTCCTTCCTTAATGGGGTCCAAGTCTAAAGATGATCCACTAGAATTCTTAGCTATGATATAGAAGTTAGCGGATATTATGGGGGTAAAATCTAGTGAGAGTGCTGAGTTGATTGCATATCAGTTGCAGGATGTATCCCATACATGGTTTAAGCAGTGGAAGGTGGATAGGGGCGTTGATGTAGGGCTTGTAGAATGGGACGAGTTTGCCACAACTTTCTTAGACAGATTCTTCCTATTAGAGTTGAGAAAGGCCAAGGTGTTAGAATTTATTAACTTGAGGTAGGGAAGTATGAGTGTGAAGGAGTATTCCCTCAAGTTTACTCAGTTAGCTAGATAAGCTCCTCATGTAGTAGCTGACGGCAGGTCCAAGATAAGTAAGTTTGTATCTGGTGTATCTGACAGTGTGGTCAAGGAGTGTAGGACCACAATGCTGATTAGGATGATAGACTTGTCTAGGATGATGGTTCATGCTTAAAATATAGAGGAGTAGAAGATTAAGGAGAAAGAGAAGGAGATTAAGAGGGTTAGAATGGGGAGTTTTAATTTTAGTCAACAAAGGTAAAAAGGTGGTAACCATCCCCAATTCCATCAGAGGTCTTCAGCCCCAGCACCTTCTTTAGCCAGTGCCCCAGTACCCATATTCAAAAATGAAAATAGGGATAGGGCACCAGGCTCTAAGTCCCAAGGCAGTGGTAACAGTGCTCGTACGAATCCTCTATGTCAGAAATGTGGCAGACACCATTAAGGTGAGCATAGAGCGGGAAGTGATATGTACTTTGGGTATGGAAAACTAGGTGATCAAATTTGGGAATGTTGGGTAGTTTCTTAGAAAGGTAGGGAGCTGTGACAATAGGGCCAGTCTCATCAGTCTTCAGTTCCAGCCGATCTCTCGACTCAGCAAGGTGCCGCTTCCAGTGCTACCAGTGGCCAGCATCCGAATAGATTATATTCTCTTCAGTCCCTCCAAGATCATGAAAATTCTTCTAACGTAGTTACTAGTACGTTGTAGGTCTTTCATTTACATATTTATGCTTTACTAGACCCTGGAGCTTCTCTTTATTTTATAACTCCATATATAGCCATCAAAATTGGAGCCAGTCCCAAAACTCTAGTAGAACCTATTTCTGCGTCTACCCTATAGGTGTTTCCATCGTAGCTAGGTAGGTATACAGGAACTGTCCGATCATAATATCTTAGAAAATTACATCAGCTGATCTTGTGGAGTTAGAGATGATGGATTTCAACTTTATTCTCAGCATGGGTTGGCTCCACTTATGCTATGTCTCAGTTGATTGTAGGAATAAAATAGTTCATTTTCAGTTACCAAATGAACTAGTCCTTGAATGAAGGGGTAGTACCACAACTCTTAGGGGTTAGCTTATTTCGTACCTTAAAGCAAGAAAAATGATATCCAAGGTGTGTATTTACCATCTTGTTTGAGTCAAAGACTCTAGTTCAGAAGCTTCAACACTTGAGTCAGTTCCAGTAGTTAATGAATTCTCTGATTTTTTTCTTGAAGATCTTCTCGGAGTTCCTCTCGAAAGGGAAACAGACTTTGAAATAGACCTTCTTTCAGATACGCATCCTATCTTCACTCCACTATACAAAATGGCTCCAGTAAAACCTAGAGAGTTAAATAAATAGTTAAAGAATCTCCTATATAATGGATTCATCAAACTCAGTGTCTCCCCATGGGGCACACCAGATCTATTCATGCGTAAGAAAAATGGTTCTCTCAGAATGTGTATTGACTATCATCAATTGAACAAAGTAACAGTCAAGAATAAATATCCACTTCCTAGAATCGATGACTTATTTGACCAACTTTAGGGTGCTTGCTACTTTTCTAAGATATACCTTATATCGGGCTATTATCAGCTCAGAGTCAGAGAATGTGACATTCCAAAAATAGCTTTCCAAACTCGGTATGGTCGCTTTGAATTTCTAGTCATGTCCTTTGGCCTTACAAATGCCCTAACAACCTACATGGACTCGATGAATTGAGTGTTCAAGTAGTACTTGGACATGTTCATCATAGTATTCATTGATGACATTCTTGTTCAGTCCCGTAGAGAAAATGATCATCCAGACTACCTTAGAATAGTACTTCAAACTCTCAGAACTCATCAGTTGTTTGCCAAATTTAGTAAGTACTAATTTTGGCTAAGGTCAGTAGAATACGTTGGTCATATTATTTCATATGATTGCATTAGAGTTGATCCTTAAAATATCAAAGCGGTGAGAAACTGGTCCAAACCTATTTCTCCATCTGACATCGGGAGCTTCTAGGGTTAGGCTGGCTATTACCATCGATTTGTCAAAGGTGTTTTATCTATTGCATCCCCGATGTCCATATTGACGTAGATAAAAGTCAAGTTTTAGTGGTTAGATTCCTGAGAGAAGAGTTTTTAAGAGTTGAAGACTCGACTTATCTCAGCCACAGTTCTTACCTTGCCAGATGGTTCAGACGGGTTTGTTGTGTACTGTGATGCATACATAGTAGGTTTTGGTTATGTCCTCATGCAGATAGGTAAGGTTATAGCCTATGCCTCTAGACAGCTTAAGCCCTATGAGAAGAATTATTTGACTCATGATCTTGAGTTAGAAGCAGCAGTATTTTCCTTAAAGATTTGGAGGCATTACTTGTATAGGCTGCATTTAGATGTGTTCTCAAATCACAAGAGTTTGCATTATGTGATCTCTTAGAAATATTTGAATTTGTATCAGAAGAGGTGGTTAGAGTTATTGAAAGATTATGACATGAGTGTTCTAAATCATCCAAGCAAGGCTATTATAGAAGCTGATGCTATCAGTAGAGTGTCTATGGGTAGTATTGCTCATGTTGAGGATGGTAAGAGGAAGTTAGCTCTGGAAATTCATCATCTTTCTTGACTAGGTTTCCACTTAGTCGTTTCAGCAGAAGGTAGTGTATGGGAGCATAGTAGTTCAGAATCGTCACTAGTTTCCAGAGTGAAGGAAAAGTAGGATAGGGATCCCAACCTAGTTAAGTTGAAAAATTAGTCAGAGATCAAAAGGTGGAGGTTTTATCCCTAGGGGGAGATGGTGTGCTGTGTTGTCAAGGTCGGATATGTGTACATGGTATAGATGATTTAAGGCAATAAATTCTTGCAGAAGTGCATGGTGTGTGTTACTAGATTTATTAAGGGGCCACTAAGATGTATCGCGATTTGCAGAAGGTCTATTGGTGGAGTGGGATAAAGAGGGATATTGCAGGGTTCATAGCTAAGTACTATACATGCCAGTAGGTTAAGATTAAGCACCTGAAGCCAAGTGGGTCCATATAGGAGTTTAGTATTCCCTCTTGGAAGTCAAAGGAAGTGAACATGGATTTTGTGATAGTTTTTCCTCATACCCATCACCAGTATGATTCTATTTGGGTTATCGTAGCTAAGATGACAAAATTAGCTCATTTCTTATCAGTCCATACCTCTTATTTAGTTGAGGACTATTCCAAATGCTATCTCAGAGAGTCGGTTAGGTTGCATAGTGTTCCCTTATCTATCATCTTAGATAGAGGTACCCAATTTACCTCTTATTTATGGAAAGCATTCCAAAAGGGTCTCGGTACCCAAGTCCACCCCAGCACAGCCTTCCATCCTCAGATTGATGGTCAAGAAGAAAAGACCATCCAGACTCTTGAAGATATACTGAGAGCATGCGTAATTGATTTTAAAGGTAGTTGGGGTGATCACTTTCCTTTGATCAAATTTGCATATAATAATAGTTATCATTCCAGTATCTAGATGGCTCCATTTGAGGCTCTTTATGAGAGGTGATATAGATCTCTAATTGGTTGGTTTGAAGTGGGTGAGGCCTGGCCTAAATTGCTATTTCATGCATTAGAAAAGGTCATGTTGATTAGAGAAAGGCTTAAAGCAACCCATAGCTAACAAAAATCCTATGAATATGTATGGAGAAAATAACTAGAGTTTCAGGTCGATGATTTTATTTACCTAAGGATCTCTCCCATGAAGGGAGTGAAGAGGTTCGACAAAAAGGGAAAGCTCAGTCCCCAATATGTCGTTCCCTATAGAATTCTCAGTCATTTCAAAAAGGTACCTTACAAGCTTGAGTTTCCTTCATATCTAGCTTCAGTACACCCAGTGTTCTATGTTTCATTGTTGGATAAGTTTATCAGTGATCCAACGGTAGTCATTTCCTTACAGAGTGTAGATTTTTAGAATAGTCTTTCCTATGAGGAAATCCCAGTCGAAATTCTCGATCGTCAAGTTCGTACACTAAGGAACATTGAAGTTCCACTAGTCAAAGTTCTTTCATGGAATCAGTCCATTAAGGAGCCACTTGGGAAACAAAAGCAGATATGCGAACCAAATACCCTCATCTTTTTTTTACAAACTCAAATTCAGTCTAAGGCATTCATCTCCTTAAAATTTCTCTTTATCATGCTCAGTTTCAGTTCCACATCATGTTCATGTTAGTCATGCATTCATGAATCAGTTCAGTCATGTAATCCATGCAACAGATATGTATGTTCAGTGTGTAATCTCTGCCCATCAGTTTCCTCAGATTAATCAGTCTTATTCGAGGATGAATGATCCCAAGAGAGAGATATTATAACACTCCGTATTACCCTACAATAATTTAAACCTCATTACATGAGTATTCATACATAAATTTTTCAAAATACACATTATTCCACAGTATATAGCCCACCAATTTATGGGAAATTATACTAGCTTTCCGATGATATAAGATTTGGATTAATTCGATAAACGAGTAAGAAGTTGTAGAGATTTTAAGTTTTAGTCTAGAGCACTATGATTTAGGCCCATAGTGCATCGCATAGAATTTTAAAATCACAATTGTCACTTTCCTAATAAAGCTCTGCGATCATGGCGCGTTGCGGAGGAGTCCCATTTTACATTTGGCAATTTCTAGTGAGCCAATGCGATGTCTCTGCATCGCGGTGAACTTTTGGGTCTCAATTAGTGGGAGACCACGATCCTACCGCATTGTGCCAATGGCCAAAATGGCGCTCATAAATTTCTAGTGGCTTGACGCGAACTTGGCACGTCACGCTGGAGCCATAAATTGGGGTTTTCAGTTTTTAGTTTTCAGGCCGAGTTTGTAAATTCATTTAGGGGTATTGGGGCCTTTTTCCACATCCCTAATCAGCCTAAAATATGAGATTTAACCCCTAAGTAACCTAAATAATCATCATTTATTCAATTCCTCTCAAATTAAAGATCCCCTTTCTCAAGAACAAAAACCCTAGCTCTCAAATTTAAGCCAAATCTTAAGAACTCTCCATCAATCCTCTCAAATTCATTAACCCAGGTATGTTAGATGTTCATCTATGGGTTCCTTTCATCCATAGAGTCCAAGTACCTGATTTCAATTACAAATTTATAATCTTTCCAAGTTAGTATTAAGTATTCAACCATGAATCTCCATGAATTACGATTCTACACCATGTATAAATGAAATTGTTGTTGTTATTCAAATCACCATGTTTTAATGTTATCATTCATTGAGTTAAATCATGATTTAGTTCTTTTCATGTTGAATTCTTATTATTACTATAAATTCCATAACATTCCAATGATTTGATTAAGCCACGAACTAGAAGTGTTTGATAAATTTCTTACAAGAATGAGTATTTGATAAAGGTTTTTCATGCTAAGTCCTCTAAGTTTAATATTGTGTTACTAAGTTTGGTTTTGAGTCCTGGGGGTATTGAATACCCAAAAACCATAGTTGTTTTACTTAGATTTATCTTAGTATCTTCAGAATAACTTCAAAATATATATTATGAGCATTACCAGATCAGTTAGTTAACCTCAGAATAGTCAGTAACTCAGTGTCATTTAGTTGGGAGTTGGATTTAGCACCGAGCGAGTGTAGGGATGGTGGCTTCCCTGTAAGATAGGCAGAGTCGCTAGTAATAGTCCCTAAAATCCAAAACTACGTAGCCAGCATAGGATATAAGGAGTCATCCATCAGTATAGGCTTGACTATCTTGCTGGGGTCACAAGTAAGATTAGACTTAATACCCTTAGTCATTCGAGAGAACATAGTATACCAGTTTAGTGGATCCATACAACCAGCATTAGTACCCGTGGCACGGTACTAACACCCTTCTAACTGGTGGTACAGGTTGGACCCCAATTAGCTCAGATTAGGGCATGTCGGTTAGATGATACCTCCCACAGTCTCAGTCAAAATCTCAGTCATAGTCTAAATTTAGTTATTCAGTTTTAGTTATTTGACCAAGGCATACATATATTAGTGATTTAGTGTCAAATTTCAGTATCTACATACTATATTCAGAATAATTTATATGCTTGGTCATGGATTTTCAGTATTTACAGCCTTTCATACATACTCAGTATTTACAGATTTCACTTATTCCCTTGTATCTATTGATTTAATGCACTTTAGTTAGTACTTCATGTATTATATGTACATTCAGACAGTTATTATTCCTGTTCATGAAACCATGTATATTAGACTACCTTATTTAGCATACCAGTACATTCAAAGTACTGATCGCGTACTCTTTGTTTTGCACTATGATATATTATATTATAGTTTTGAACGTCTAATTCTGGGATCTCTCATAGATTTTGCAGACCCTCAGCAGTAGCAATGATGAGTCCTCATATTTTGAGGATAAATTATTTTACTTCATGTCTCTATTTCAATAGTTAGTGGAGTTAGTTGGGGCATGTCCCATCAACTCTCAGTTAGTCAGTTTAGAGGATTTTCAGATACTATAGTCAGTTATTCAGTATTCAGACTTTATTTGATATATTAGTTAGTTATTTAGTTAATCAGTATTTTAATAAATTCAGACAATTGTTTTCCAGTTTTACGATTTAGTTTTGATCTCAGATATTAAAACCTTATGGCATAGCAGTTAATTTTTTGTAGTTATGATTATGTTATTCAGTGCTCACAATAGATACCAGCTCATTGATTAGCTTGTCGTCCTTCAGGACTGTAAGCATCGTGTGACGCCCAGGGTGTACTCTCAGGGCATTACATTTTCATCCATGTGTTTTCCAATCTTCAAAGATGCTTTTGCATTAATTTTCTCAAATTTAAAGAGATGGAATAATAAATCATGATATTCCCAAAAGGTTAATCCAGTTAAGGCATTTATCTACAATTAGAGGTTAAACACTCTAACTTCTTGTCATTATTCTCTTTTCCCTAATTAGCTTCTTTATTCAAGAAAGTTAGATTTTAGGGCATGTTCTCAAGTCTGGAACTAGGAGATCTCATTAAACTTAAAAGAAAAGTGATATAATCACAAATCTGATATAAACTTGACAACCCATAACCTAGATGTGAAATTCTTTCAAAGATCCTATTTTCCTAGTTATGGAGTTTCAGCCACTCATGATAAAAAAATAGATGAAAAAGTTTAATTTCATAATTAGAGGTTAAGACATACAGTGAAGAAATACAATATTTAAAAATCCAAATCCAAACCAAAAGCAATGTGTTTCACAGCTCCAAACTAATTTCTCCGCAATGCTTTTGTTAAAAATTTAATAATGTCGAAAGATATCTATTCTAATTAAAAGCAGGGTATTTATAAGCTCTAAGAAAGACGGGATGTAAATTTGAAAATTGGGATACCACATCATGGTTGATGGCTTGCTCGACGGTCCGTCAAGAGGGCAAAGTTTTACCAAATGAACCATCATTGGTTTCTAGAATCATCCTGATCATTATTGATCTTGACGGCTTCAACAATGGTCTGCCATTAGTCTTTTGCACTACTCATCGCTTGCCTCATGATTTATATGTATTCTTTTTAGTCGGGATATCAAAGGTGATAATCGTCGGAGCCTCGACGGTCTATTAGTTGAACTATCACCTAGTTCTAAATTATCAACCATTTTGCTTCTAGGTGACATTTGGCATGATGATCAATTAGGAGACTGATGGCCTGTCAGTTCCTATGTCGCAGAAATCTCTTAGCTTAAAGTTCTGAGATTCGTTATCTTTGAGTTTGATTTTGAGAACAAGTAGAAAATACATTTAAAACACTAATGGTTGCTGAAAAACTTGCAATTGTCCTTCCTTGAATTTGAAAAATATAAGGTCATGAGCCAGTAAATCAGAGACCTTGAGAATTGATGTGTTGAAAGAGTCAATAGAGTAAGTGAAATTCATCCAAGAGAAGTTGGTGACAACTTAGAATTGATAAAAGAAGTATACAAAAAAAAGGGTAAGAGATGTTCACTTTGAGAAGGGTGAGAAAGTTTTTCTTAAAGTATCAACTAGGAATTGTGTAATGCGGTTTAGGTGTAAAGAACTATTTTACGAAGAATTGTTATTCTAGATAAAGATATGAGGAAATTCAGAAATAAAGTGATCACTTCCATAAAGTTCCAGTTGAGGAACTATCCTATTGAGAAGGCCATGTTGGAGACTAAGGATGATATGTTCAAGAACTATCCTAATTTATTTATTGAGTCAGGTAATTCCTGCTTCTTTTTTCACACATTCTTGATAGTTGTAGTTCAGGGAAAAATAGGTGTCCAATTGAAATCTAAAGTAATGATCCAAAATATTATTATGCTTAATTGTAAAGTGAAAACCTCAGCTTAACCCTTCTTCAGGCCAAATTTGTGAAAATCAGGGCTAGCCAAGTTTTAGGCAGATTTTTAAGAAGTCATGGTCTAGAAAAATATGATAGTCATTTATATGTTTATAGATTGATTTGAGTTGATTAAGTGTTATATGGTGAATTTAAAAGTAGTAGAAACTTTTGGTGAGTAAAATGGGTTAGTAGACGTTTGATTATGGCTATTACCATAAAATGATTAATACGTGATGTCAAAATTCAATAAGTGTTTTATTAAATGAATAAAGGTGGGAACCATTCTTGATCTACTATTTTAACATTGTTGCAGTGACTTATCCATTAGTGCAGTGACGTTGCCATAGTGATGGTCTATTTTACTTCAGTATCACTGCAACGTCAAATTATTTACTATAGATTGTCATTGTAGTGAAGAATTCATTGTTGCGGCGATGAACACATAGTTTTCAAAGTTAAAATAGAAAAAGTAGCATTTTTCATTCCTAATATTTTGGTTTTTGTTGAAGGATTGAGAGAGGGTGATTTTCAGCACATTTGGGGATTTTACATCTTTGAGGTAAGGTTCTTTTGTCATTAACACTTGGTATTGCTTTCTTAGATTCTTCAAATTGTAAGGATCACAAATATGGTTGAAAATTTGGGTTTAACCATAAGTTTATGAATTGATGAGAATTTGTTGGAAATGACATAAATTTTTTTGTTATTGACTCTAGGTTGTTAGAAATCACTTCCTAACATAGAAATCTTTATTGTAATCATGAAATACGAAGAGTTTAAAGAGATTAAAGGGTACAAACCCCTAGAATGATGAACTAGGTTAATTTTATGGGTTTAAATTGATGGTGTGGAATTATGCATAGAAGTGGGGAATCTATAGTAAATTACATTTCTTTGTTGTTTATAGACCAAGAAAGAACATAAATTGAAAGAAATGGCAAATATTTGGCCAATTAGTGCTTTCTGATGTGGATACAAAGTAGGTTATGGTTTAAATATAGTTATAGACTTGATTTGACTTTGATGTTGATTTGCGTTTAATGTTGTGATTAGTTGTAGTAATCCTCTAGGTCATTTCCTCAATATTTGAATGTTTTAGGAATTTCTAGCCTTCCCATAGAGGCTACGGGTTAGTATGACTCGTTAGCACTATCAGTTCAGTTTTAGGGAGTTTATTTAGGTTTTAATCCCACTTCTCTATTTTGGACCTTTTGAAGTTGATAAATTGGTCTTGGACCAAAACTCCTAATAAATGAATTCAGATGAAATTTTGATAGTATCCTTAACTCCAGAACATAGATCTTAGGTTGGAGGACCTTGGTTTGGGTCCTAAGGCTGTCGGAGTTATTTTGGGTTATTGGTCTTAAATCACACATTGGGTTTTAAGATCACATTTCATCAAAACAATCTCCATTGTAAATTTCATAGATTTCATTGAGTCTAGAATTCCATTTTTGATGGTATTATAACCATGTCCTTTGGACCAATAAAATATATAAATTAACATATGCCAATTACGGAATAGTATTGTAACCACAACCTTGGTCCCAATTATATATATAAATTAACATATGCCAATACCTTAATTGGGGGAACTAGGGTAAATAAGGCCACAATGTTCCAATTTATTTTTTTATTTAAGTTCGACATTTTTTGTTATACCTTATATTTCTCTCCAGTACTGGTTAGAGTATATAGGTCTGATGGTTACTGGAGGTCCTAGTTTAGGACCAGGTAGTATATATGAATATCTAAGTCCCCTATGGGCATATTTATCTGATGATCCATGATATCTTTAAAAGATGGTTATCATAGGTTTTGACCTTGCAAGATATTAAGCTGAAGGGGGTGTATACACTAGGTATGGTTTTTCACTTTATTGATTTGGTATTATTTCTTTACACTGCATTCTTTTATTAATATGCATTTCCTATCATTAGTAATTGTATTTGGCATATGTATCTATCGTATTATGGGGGACTGTATAGGTACGGGTTATGGTTACAATTTAGTGAGAATTTTCTAGCACCTTCTATGCTTATGGGGGACTGATTAGGTTATTGGTTGTCAGAGCTAGCCTATTATAATATTATTGATTATCACTGTATTATTCGTAGTAGGATGATTATGGACTGGTACTTGTGGTTACTGGTATATTCCTGATTCTTTTTCTCTGTTATAGTAATATACCTTATCGTTACGTTTCTCTCATGATAAGTCACACATCAGTTAAAGACCCCAATTTTTCTAGTGTTAGATTCCTTATTTAGTTATGATCCTTGAGAAGTTAGGTTGGCTATATTTGAGTTCAGTTATACATATGCGTGTGTATAGCATGGTCATAATCCCTCTCCTTCCTTAACTATTCTTATTGTATATATATAATTTTGGCTTTCTATTACTATTATATACCCTTCTTTCACTCTTCATTTGTGTATTGACTAGTGACATACAATATTGCACTTTTATCCCTAATTATTGTTAAAATAAGATAGTTATTCTTTTGAATTCCTTATCACTATAATGTATTGGTTCTTGGATAGTTTCCTGTAGTTTATATTTCTTCCTTACATGTTATTTATGCATGCATTATCTTTGGAGCAGAGTCATACGGTGCCTATTGAGTACCATATATTTGGTAAATATACTACACTTCTGCAGCCAGTAGATCATAGTATGAGTTCTCTCTGTTTATGTGTTCATTATATAGAGCAGCCATGGATTAGAGATTTAGGGTAAGCTCCTTATGTTCGAAGTTTTCCTGCTCTAGCTCTTATTGTTGGATGGATCTTTATCTTATATTTTAGAGAGAACTTTGCATATATTTCTTTTAAACTTTAGTGGTACTCATATTGTATTAGAAGCTATTGTACTAACTTCACCATGTTTGGGGTTATATATTTATAATAGACTTTTGATAAAAAAAAATTCCATTGTTTTTCTTCTCTTCTCTTGATAGTTCATTACTTGTTATTCTGGATTATGGGTTGGTATAATACCCCGAACTTTTTTTAAGTCAAATCTAGTCTCTACAAGAATTATTGATGACTTACTAAATGATTAATATTTAAATCAGATATAATTCCCCTATTTTGACTCTTTAGCATGTGGAAAATTAAATTAGTTTTCCAACGATAACAATTTCATCCAAATCCGGTATCGGGGTAGAAAGTTATGGCCGAAATATAGAAAGTACTCAAAATTGACTAGGTGAGATGGTGTGAGCTGACGGACCGTCAAGCTAGCGATTGTAACACCCCAATTTTTTGAACCGAAATGCTACACGGTGCTCATGACCTCGAAGGACCACAAGCTAACCCATGAATAATATCTGTACCTGTATACTGCATAATATAACATGAAAATGCAGAAAACATGTACTGCAAGGCCGTAAGGTTCAACTGAATAAACATCAAATAAGAATAATATCTTAAAATGGTATAACAATACCAAAACAAAACTGTAATAACTGTCTAACATGTTGTAGTCCTAAAGCCTCTAAACTATCTGAATAAGGAGTTGATGGATCATGTCTCCAACTAACTCCATCTAACAACTGAAATAAACTAAAATGATAAATGAAGTAATATTCATATAGTCTCGAATGAGAAAGACTCACTGCAACTCTGAATACTAGAATTCTACTACTGATCTGGAGCTCGTGGCTCTAAACCTATGATGTAACAAAAAAGAAAGCACCATAGTGCAAATGCGTCAGTATGTTTGAATGTACTGAGTATACGAGTATGGTAGGCTAAATACAAAGGGTTATATGCATGAATAATACTGACTTATATGAATGTGAGAATATATACATGCATCGGTAACTATAACTGAAGACGTAGAGATACTGACTACTGAGTCTGAATACTGATAACATAAGTTTACTAATACTGAGCTACTGAAAGAATGATTTAACTGATATTAATATGTAAATTACTAATAAGTGATGGATTTGATGTTGTATTACTTAGTATTGAGAGATTGATATTGCATTACTGATATTGAATGATTGTTTATGACAGTTTGAATTTTGAAGAATTGGTTTGATTGACTGTATCTGACAGTCCTGCTATACTGAAATCTGAAGAACTATCTGAGTTCTTTTACTGAGACTTTGACTGAAATTGAAACTATGGGAAGTAGTTGTCTAATCGATATGCCCCAATAATGCATATAGCTAAGTTGGGGTCCAGTCTCTGCCCCAACTGGAGAGGTGTCAATACCAGGCCATTGGTAAGGATAGCTGTGAGTGACCCTTATCTGGAAGGTACTCAAATGAGCATGGTGGGAACCCTAAACTGACAGGTTAAGCCACCTCATCAACCCTAATCTGACAGGTTAAGATGTCTTAACCTACGCTGGCTACGTAGTTCTAGAACACAAGGATGACTGCTAAGAATCACACCTTAAACTGGTAGGTCAGTTCCCATTCTTGGGTTCACTCAGTGCTAACTTCTACTCCCATCTGAAGAGACTGAACATGAATAACTAAAATGAACTGATTCTGAGTTTGGCGATTTACAGAGAGCACTATAGTTATTAAGATTTTACTTGGAATACTGTAAAATTCTACTTTCTATCTGAATAAGCCTGACTCTACAAGCTGATGAGGTTACTGAGGTTTTGAACTGAATACTACTAATAAATGATAACTAGCTGAGAATACAGCTCTTTCTGAGTACTAAGTTTATGAGATTTCTGAGAGTACTGAATTACGAAGATTACTGAAGTTACTTAGAGCACCAGAATTTCTGAAGCTTCCGATATCACTAAGTATTGAGATTAACTAAGATTTACTGAGATTAACTGGGTTACTGAACTTTCCTGAGTCACATGACTGACTGAGTTCTATGGAACATGGCATGACAAAGAGTATCGTGAAAAATTACATGGATCTAGGCACATAACTATAGTTTTCAGGTACGAATACCTCCATGACTCGATGTAATGAAACTGACTCACACATGACACGACTTGATCGCAGGATCAGAGTCTACAATTCACAATATCATAAGTAGGGGATATTATACTTCATGTATTTATTCAAAATATCAAACATGGTAGGGGAAAGCTTGGATATATTTCATTTACATAATTCATATCTCCATTATCATACATGCTTCATACCACAACAATAACAACACATAAATAGCATGGAAATCCATACTGAAGTGTAAAGCTAACATGGACTTGTCATTTAGATATCATGGAATTATGTAAATATGAATTTCTAGCATCCTAGGCATTTTATCAAACACCTTGCATGCATTCTTTAAGGTATAGGTGGATTTCATACTTGCATCATATCAAACCATCCAACGTTTGTGTTTTTGAACTAACTACCACATATATTCCATGAAAACACCTTTAGATATCATCTTGAAACTTAAACAACAATCATCAACAAGTACATGCTCATATCACCATAAAAAGTTTACAAAATAACATTTAAACGCATGATTATTGAGCTCTATGAATGAATTGAATCCATAGATGAACAATACGCGTACCTTAGAAAAGAAACCTTGATGATTTGCTAGAGATTTCTTGGATTGGGAAACTTAATTCTCGATTATCGTGGAAAAAGGCTTGAATCTTGCTTTTGAGAGATGAGTTTGATGGAAACCCTAATCTTGTGGTTGAGAGTGTAATAACGGGTTTTTTTAGATGCTTAACTGAAGAAAAAAGCGAAAAATTATGCCTCTTTATGGTTATAAGTCGTGGAAGGTGAAGGAAATTACCAAAATACCCTTATGAAATAAATTCCAAGTTGCTGAAAAATCATCGCTGACGACATTGGTGATAGGGCATCAGACTTGTGATAAGTTGTAAAAATGTCATCAAATTTGTGATAAGTTATCACAAATGTCGTCCCTTGGGAGCTGGTTTCTTACTAAGGTTAACGACCTTCGTGATAGGGCATCACAAATGTGATAAGCTATCACAAATATCGTCACTTAGGAGCTGGTTTCTGCCTAAGGCTAATGACTTTCGTGGTAGGGCGTCACAATCATAATAAGCTATCACAAATGTCGTCACTTAAGAGACCTTAGTGATAGGGAGTCACAAATGTGATAAGCTACCATGAATGTCATCACACTATTTCCAGCCTGACATACTGGAGTAAAATAGGCAGAACTCTTAGCTCCGATATTGAATTTAGGCGAAATTGGTATCATTAGAAATTTAATTGAAATAGCTTTCATTTGATATATAGTAAGACACCCACTTTGTTATATAAAATGAGTTATGGTCGATTGAATTTGACCCAAGTTTTTATGCTCTCTACAACTTGAATGATAGGAAAACTTTCAATTTGTACTTGAGTTAGGGGACCTCTATGATCTAAATTCATGCTCAAATAGATTCCCACATCACATAATTGATTAATGCACTAAAGTTATATAGGATTTGGGGCTTTTAAAACAAAGACGCATAGGAATAATGGATTTTCATTCTAGTCTAACATGTGGGGTATTACAATATCTCCTCCTTGGGAACATTCGTCCTAGAATGATACTAGCTTAGATGAGAGAAAAAACAACTTACACGAATATATTGCATGAATGACTGATCATGATTTCATGGCTGACATTACTAAAAACTGAGTATATCATACTGTACATGCATATCTGATTCATGGGTAGATGATTTATAAATGTAGGACTGAGTGTTTCGATAAACTGAGTTTCTCAAACAGAGAATGCATATCTGATGCTTAATTGATAAGTTGAATCCATGCATATCTGTTGCATGATTCTATGACTAACATGATATCTGAATGCATGACTGAAAGTACTGGTAAGCTGATCACACATATTTGAAGCGGGAATACATAACTGAACTGACTCATGAACATGCGACTGAACATACAATGGTAAAGGCACTAAGATTGAACTGAAACATGAGAATATGACTGATTCTGCAACATTACATATGGATTGAACATCATGAATTGAACTGAACCTCTGAATACTTGACTTACAACTGAGGTCTAACTTAAGGGTCAACTTATGAGTACTTTCTATTCTAGACTGAATTTGTTATGCAAGGAGAAATTGAAAGATCTAAGACATGATAGCGTTAAGAGAAGGTGGGGTATCTCCCTTTTGGGATGATATGTCCCTCTAAGAAACGCTTACCTTACGGAGATACTGGGTGATGCACAGGGTATCTACGAACTAGATTATAGCTAAAATTTGGGGGTCTGAAACTAATGCATGAGATTGACTGAACTAGCAACTACTAGGAGGTTCTACCTTGAAATAGTTACATTCTTTGAGATTTTCGATAGCATGATAGATGCTTGGATGAGAAAACAAGATACACAAATCTGACTGATCACTAGCACGACATGAATACTAAAAGAAGGGAAACTGTTCCTAAAACATCTCATAGCCTCCTGTACATAGTGTGGTGCACAACACATGCATGTACAAGACTCTACTAGAAGTGACTTTCAGACCTCCTAGGACTCGATTGAACCTTAGACTTTGATACCAAGTTTGTAATACCCTGATTTTCTAAATCGAAATGCTACATGGTGCTCATGACCCCAAAGGACCATAAGCTAACCCAGGACTGATATCTGTACCTGTATGAAACATAATACTACATGAAAATATGGAAAACATTTACTACATGGCCATAAGGTTCAACTAAATAAACATCAAATAAGAATAATATCTAAAAATAGTATAAAATACCAAAACAAAACTGTAATAACTGTTTGACATGCTATAGTTTGAAAGCCTCTAAATTGTTTGAATAAGGAGTTGATGGAACATGTCTATAACTAATCCATCTAACAACTGACATAAACTAATATGATAAATGAAGTAATAATCATATAGTCTTCGAATGAGAAGGACTCACTATAACTCTGAACACTGGAATACTACTACTGATCTGGAGCTCATGCCTATGAACCTATGGTGTAACATAAGAGAAAACACCATAGCTCAAATGCATTAGTATGTCTGAATGTACTGAGTATATGAGTGAGGTAGGCTAAATTCAACGGGTTATATGCATGAACAATACTGACTGATAAGAACGTGAGAATACATCCATGCTTACGTAACTGTAACTGAACTCGTGAAGATACTAACTACTGAGTTTGAATACTAATAACATGATTTTACTAATATTGAGATACTGAAAGACTGAGTTTACTGATATTGATATGTAAATTACTAATAAGTGATAGATCTGATACTGTATTATTAAATATTGAGAGACTGATATTGCATTACTGATAAAGAATGATTGTTTCTGACAGTTCGAATTATGAAGAACTGGTCTGATTGATTGTATCTGACAGTCCTGATATACTAAAATTTAATGAACTATCTGAGTTCTTTTACTGAGACTGAGACTGAAACAGAGACCAAGGGAAGTAGTTGTCTAAACGACATGCCCCAAGTTTGTGCCACCCTAATTTTCTAAACCGGAATGCTACACGGTTCTCGTGACCTCGAAGGACTACAAGCTAACAGATTACTGGTATCTATACCTGTATACTGCATAATATAATATGAAAATATGGAAAAAATGTACGGTAAGGCTGTAAGGTTCAACTGAATAAACATCTAATAAGAGTAATATTTGAAAATAGTATAACAATACCAAAACAAAACTGTAATAACTATCTGACATGCTGTAGTCTGAAAGCCTCTAAACTTTCTGAATAAGGAGTTGATGGAACATGTCTTGAACTAACTCCGTCTAACAACTGAAATAAACTGAAATGATAAATAAAGTAATAATCATATAGTCCTTAAATAAGAAGGACTCACTGCAACTCTGAATGCTGGAATGCTACTACTGATTTGGAGGTCGTGCCTCCGAACCTATGGTATAACATAAGAGAAAGCACCATAGTGTGAATGCGTCAGTACATCTGAATGTACTGAGTATACGAGTGAGGTAAGCTAAATGCAAAGGGTTATATACATGAACAATACTAACTCATATGAACATGAGAATACATACGTGCATACGTAACTGTAACTGAACTCGTGGAGATACTGGCTACTAAGTTTGAATACTAACAACATGAGTTCACTGATATTGAGATACTGAAAGACTGAGTTTACTAATATTGATATGTAAATCATGAATTAGTGATGGATATGATACTGTATTACTGAATACTGAGAGACTGATATTGCATTACTGATAATGAATGATTTTTTCTGACAGTTTGAATTATGAAAAACTGGTCTGATCTACTGTATCTGATAGTCCTGATATACTAAAATCTGAAGAACTATCTGAGTTCTTTTACTAAGACTGAGACTTAAATCGAGACTGTGGGAAGTAGTTGTCTAACTGACATGCCCCAATAATGTATATAGCTAAGTTAAGGTCCAATATCTATCCCAACTGGAGGGGTGTCAATACTGCGCCACTGGTAAGGATAGCTGTGAGTGACCCTTATCTAGCAGGTACTCAAATGAGACTGGTGGGAACCCTAAACTAACAGGTTAAGCCACCCAATCAACCCTGATCTGACAGGTTAAGATGTCTCAACCTACGTTGGCTATGTAGTTTTGAAACATATGGATGACTGCTAAGAATCAGACCCTAAACTAGTTGGTGAGTTCCCATCCTTGGGTTCACTCGGTGCTAACTTCTACTCTCATATGAAGAGAATGAACATAAATAACTATAATAAATTGATTCTGAGTTTACTAAGTTCTGTAGCTGACAGAATATACTAATGTATGAGGATTTATAGAGAGTACTATAGTTACTGAGATTTTACTTGGAATACTGTGGAATTCTACTTTCTATCTGAATAAGGCTGACTCTACTAGCTGATAAGGTTACTGAGGTTTTGAACTGAATACTACTGATACATGATAACTAGCTGAGCATACTGCTCTTTCTGAGTACTGAGTTCATGAGATTTCTTAGAGTACTGAATTATGGAGATTACTGAAGTTACTTAGAGAACTAGAATTTCTAAAGCTTTCGATATCACTAAGTAATAAGATTACTGAGATTAACTAAGATATACTGATATTAACTGGGTTACTAAACTTTCCTGAGTCACATGACTGACTGAGTTCAATGGAACATGGCATGACTAAGAGTATCGTGAATTAAGACATGGCTCTAGGCACACGACTATAGTTTTCGGGTACAAATACCCCCAAGACTCGATGGAATAAAACTGACTCACACATGACACAACTTGATCACAAGATCGGAGTCCATAATTCACAATATCATAAGTAGGGGACATTATACTTCATGTATTTATTCAACATCTCAAACATGTTACGGGGAAACCATGGATATATTTCATGTACATAATTCATATATCCATTATCATACATGCTTCATACCACAACAATAACAAAACATAAATAGCATGTAAATCCGTATTAAAGTGTATACCTTACATGGACTTGTCATTTAGATATCATGGAATCATGTAACTATGAATTTCTAGCATCCTAGGCATTTTATCAAACACCTTGCATGCATTCTTTAAGGCGTAGGTGGATTTCATACTTTCATCATATCAATCCAACCAAAGTTCATGTTTTTCAACTAACAACCATATATATTCCATGAAAACACCTTTAGATATCATCTTGAAACTTAAACAACAATCATCAACAAGTACATGCTCATATCACCACAAAAAGTTAACAAAATAACATCTAAAAGCATAATTCTTGAGCTCTATGAACGAATTGAATCCATAGATCAACACTACACATACCTTAGAAAGGAAACCTTGATGATTTGCTGGAGAGTACTTGGATTGGGAAACTTAATTCTTGATTATCTTAGAAAAAGGCTTGAATCCTTCTTTTGAGAGATGAGTTTGATGGAAACCCTAATCTTATGGTTGAGAGTGTAATAACGGGTTTTTTTAGATGCTTAACTGAAGAAAAATGGGAAAAATTATACCTCTTTGAGATTATAAGTCGTGGAAGGTGAAGGAAATAACCTAAATACCCTTATGAAATAAATTCCCAGTTGCTGAAAAATCATAGCTGATGACATTGGTGATAGGGCATCAGACTTGTGAAAACTCATCAAAATGTCTCCAGATTTATGATAAGTTATGGCAAATGTCATCACTTTGGAGCTGGTTTCTGCCTATGGCTGACGACCTTCGTGATAGGGCGTCACAAATGTGATAAGCTATCAGAAATGTCGTCACTTAGGAGTTGGTTTCAACCTAAGGCTGACGACCTTTATGATAGGGCATCACAAATATGATAAGCTATCACAAATGTCGTCACTTAGGAGTTGGTTTCTGCCTAAGGTTGACGACCTTCATGATAGGGCATCACAAATGTGATAAGCTATCACGAATGTCATCACACTGTTTCCAGCCTGACATGCTGGAGTAAAATTGGCATAACACTTATCTTTGATATCGGATTTAGGCAAAATTGGTATCGTTGGAAACGTAATTCAAATATATTTCATTTTATATATATTCATCCACCCAGTTCATCATATAAAATAAGTTATGATTTATTGAAGTTGACCCAAGATTTGACGCTCACTAAAACTTGGACGATAGGAAAACTTTCAACTTGTACTTGTGTTAGGGGAGCTCTATGATCTAAATTCATGCTCAAATAGATTCCCACACTATCACACTAAATTCATATAGGATTTGAGGCTTTTGAAACATCCACGCATAAGAATGACAAATTTTCATTCTAGTCCATAATGTGAGATATTACAATATCTCCCCTTTGAGAACATTCTTCCTCGAATGATACTGGCTGAGATGAGAGAAAAGAAAACTTACACAAATATATAGCATGAATGACTCATCGGGATTTTATGTCTGAAATTACTAAAAACTGAGCATATCATATTATACATGCATATCTGATGCATGGGTAGCTGATGTATGAATGTACGGTTGAGTGTTCTGATAAACTGAGTTTCTCAAACTGAGAATGTATATCTGATGCTTAACTAATTAGTTGAATCCATGCATATTTGATTTATGATTATATTACTGACATGATACGTGAATACGAGACTGAAAGTACTGGTAAGCTGATCACACATATCTAATTTGGGAATACATAACTGAAGTGGCTCTTGAACATGTAATTGTAAAGATACCAATTTTGAAATGAAAACTGATCATGGAACTAAATACCAAGTTTGGTACTGAATTATAAACATGAGTATGAGTAAGCTCAAAGAAGACTGCTACCATGAACTGAAAATACTAATGAGTCTGAGATTGATTACTCAATATGCATGAGCAGAAACATAGGAACATAACTAAATTTGGAAATTGATTCATGAACTAAACTGAGCCTGTAATGCATGACATGGATAGAGTATTGTATCGTAGACTAAAATGAGTTATTGAATACATGGCTTACTGCTGAGTTTTGGAGCTAGAGGGCCGACTTATAAGTGACACCTCCCCCAAGATAGATTCATCAAAGTAAACGACATGTTTAAATCATGAAAGTTTGGGGGCTACAATGTATATCCTCCTTGGGAAACTATGTCCCTTAAAGAATGCTAAACTTTACAGAGTACTGAGGTGATGCTCAAGGCACCAAGGTATGAAATCATGACTGATTATCTGAGATCTAAAACTGAAGCATAATGCACGAATGCATAGACATACAGACTTATCTGATTAACTGAGTAACTGGTAACTAAATAGTTGGTATGCAAGGCTGAATTTTACTTAATCTGAATAGCTGGGATGAAACCATAATGTATTATGCATATGAGAAGGGACTAACTGAGTAACATGAGAAGACTACTGATGGATTTTATGAAAGCTATATTGTCTAAAAATGCAGGACCAAGAGTATTACATGATTTGGAAACATTTCATAGACTGAGGTATTGAAATACCTATAACTGAATAGTTGGTAACTGTATGCTATGGTCCAGCAAGATTGAAACTGAACTGAATTTTCTAATCTAATTACTGAACTAAAGTTGACATTATAACTAAGACTGCAACTGGGATCCATACTAGAACTCAATGTTGGGTCCTGATAACTGAATACTGAAACTGAGGTTTTGACTGATATTGAAGTGCTTAATTCTAAGACTGAGTACTAATTATGGAGTGTTGAGTACTAAAATTGTAACTGAGATGGTAACTGAGTTATGATAGTTGCATAATGAAGGTTGACATAAATCAAGGGTCTGAATATACATTCACACTCTAAACTTTCCAAATTTTTAAATACTACCTCTTGCTAGCTCTTTGATTGCATACTAACAGGATATTTAAGCCTATCTCCATATCTACACCCTTGTATAAAACATGTATGCAATAATCTGCTCTTAACATGAAACATTAACTCTCTCCCATCTAAGTAATTTCTCAACACTACACTATTCTCATAAAAAGAGCTCATGAAGGGTTAAATCAGGAGAACCAGAAACATGAATGGATACTAACTGAACTTGACACATGACTGAAACCTGAGGAATAGAATATCAACAACATGGATTTACCAAAAAGGTCTAAACTGATTATATACATGATATAGTCTAAATTGATCTGATCAGTGAGGGCGTAGCATGAGTCATGGAAACTGAGTATACTGGGGAGCATGAAATGTGCACATGAGTCATGAGCTGCATGACCTGATTCTGGAATTTCTGAGTTCATGGAACATGATTTGTAACATTGAGTGATCTAGAACTGAACTCCCTATACTGTGAACTAAAAGCACATACAATTCTATGGAATGCGAGTGAACATAAGCTAATCCATGGAATCTGAGACAAGAAGCATACATAGGAACTATGCTAATTGAAGTTTAGAGCTTTACACTCAGTTACGGATGGGTCAAGAATCATCTTTCCTAATAGCTTTTCTGTGCATACTGGCACTACTACTAGAATCTAAGAGCCTGACTTCGTTACTTGATCTATCATATCTCCCTTAGCTTAAAGCCATCATCATTAGTCTGCGAGCACTAAACTAATCTCTGAACTGAAATACAATCATCATCACATACTTATACTCTGATCAACACATACTCGCCTTATTGAACAGATCATCTACCTCTATTTCCTCACATACTACTAATATCACATTCATACCTTTATGCTTAATTTCAAGTCAATAAACTTAAATTTCTAGCTCACACTATTCAAGCATATTGATTTATTATCATGCAACTATCCTTATGAATACATAATCTATTCAATCTGTATATCGTATCCCAACTTGTCTACTACTAAAATCCTGGGTTTATGCTTCTAAATTTGGTTCACATGCTATCATAGGATTTTGAGAAGGGATCTGATGGTATATCTAAATCTGGGTTCGAGAACGAGTTGTCGTGATCATGAATGAGATCCATAAAACTTTGGAACATAACTTAACTATTCAGTCATGTTCTCATGTTTGTAACACCCCAATTTTTTGATACTTCCTATGACTCTATCCGGTATTATTCATCGACGAAAAGAGTTCATAAATGAACTTCATGGACGAAAGGAGTCCATGAATGAACCACAAGCTAACCCATGACTGATATCTATACCTGTATACTGCATAATATATCACAAAATATGGAAACATAAACATGAAAGGCCATAAGGTTTGAACTGAATAAATGTCAGATAACAAAATGTCTGAAAAAGGTATAACAATACCAAAATAAGTCATAAATACTGAAAAAAATGAGATCTGAATGTCTAATCTGACATCTAGTCTAAAAGCCTTTAACTAAACTGAATAAGGAGTTGAAGGAACATGTCTCCAACTAACTCCATCTAGCAACTGAATATTAAATGTAGAAATAATCATATCGTCCTCGAATGAGAAGGACTCACTGCAAACTCTGAACACTAGAATACTACTGCCATTTTGGAGCTCATTCCTCTAAACCTATAGTGTAACATAAGAGAAAACACCATAGTGCAAATGCATCAGTACGTCTAAATGTACTAAGTATATGAATGAGGTAGACTAAATGCAAAGGGTTTATGCATGAACAATGCTAACTAATATGAACGTGAGAATACATCATGCATAACAACTATAACTAAACTCGTGATGATGCTGACTGTTGAGTCTGAATGCTGATGACATGACTTTACTGTTGCTGAGGTACTGATAGATTATTGACTATTTTTGACAGTTTGAATTATGAAGAACTGGTTTAAATGACTGTGTCTAACAGTCCTGAAACTAAATACTGGTAATGTGAGCTATGATAGCTTATATAACTATAATGATCAGACTAAACGATATAACAAATACTGACCGACTGTATCTAACAGTCGAAGTTCTGATGGAACTATCTGAGTTTCATTCAACTTGGAGTAACTAAATCTGAGATTAGTCCTATCTAATGGGTAATCATGAGTATACTGATAATAAAGATGATTTGACTTAGTCTAAGATCAGTCCTATCTAGCGGGTGATCTTTAAATCTAATGATTATGATACTGGTTAATTATAGTTAAGATCAGTCCTAGCTAATGGGTGATCTTGAAGTCTATTTATAATGATAAGCATTGACTATATCTAACATTATTGAATATGTACTACTAAGTTGAGTTAATTATGTCTGAAACCCCTGATTCTGTAACTGAAACTATGGGATGTGTTTATCTAACCGACATACCCCAAGCTAAGCTGACTGGGGTCCAATCTTTACCCTAACTGGAAAGGTGTCAGTACTGCACCAACAACAAAGACTTCTACTGTAGATTCAGTCCTAATCTAGTGGGTGACTCCTGAGATCAGTCCTATACATATAAATATGCTAACGGGTAACCCCTGAGTATGACCGTCCAATCTAACTGGTGACATCTCATACCTATGCTAGCAACGTCATTTTGGATCTTAGGGATTACTTCTAGAAATCTCAGTTCTATTCTAGCAGGTGAGCCCCCATCCCTAGGTTCGCTTGAGGCTGAATTCTACTCCCATCTGAAAGACACTGAACTGAACTAAATAACTTAACTGAACTGATTTGCTGAACTGATACTGATTAACTGAACTGATACTAGTGGTATTATTTAGCAAAGCTAAATCTGAGTTTACTGGATTCCGATGACGGACGAAATATAATGATTTTAGAGGACTGATTAAGAGTACTGAAGTTACTAAGATTTACTGTAATTACTGAGGTTACTGAGCACTGAGATTACTAAGAATACTAAACTACTGAGATTACTGAGTTTTCCTGAGTCACATAACTGACTAATTTCTATAGATTATGGCTCGACTGAGATATCATGAAAACATGACATGGATCTAGGCACACAACTATATTTTTTGGGTACAAGTACCCCCAGGACTCGATGAAAGGAAACTGAACACATGACTGACTTGATCATAGGAGTAGAGTCCATAATCCACAATATCATAAATAAGGGATTTCATACTAAGCATGGTTCTCAACAATCTATTTCATGGAAGGAAATTTCATATAACATGTATATACTTACATAGCTTTCAGTATCTTGCTCATTACATATTACAACCACAATCCATAATATCATAACTTGGGGAATTTTAAAAATTACATGGGTATTCTACATCTTGTACATGAGTGGGTTTTGCAAGTAAGCATAGCATAATTCCATAAGACTAGTTCATGAGTAATCCAACAGAGTTCACAAGACATATTATCAACATGGATGACATTGAATCATAATGGCATATCATGAATCCTTCACTTAGTCACAATTTAGCTATAATGCATGATTTCTAGTCTCTAAGGTATTTTATCAAACACCTTACATGCACAACTTAGGCATAGGTGTAAATCATACAATTACTCATTATAAATAATCAAACTTACATGTTTTCAACTCATATGATGTCATAGATTCATAATAACACATAAAGATTCTATCTTGGCATCCTTCAACCCATAAATATGATCAACAATCCATTCAAAACATGAAAACCATAATATATAGTTTTAGAAAAAAAGTGTTCTTTAACTTCATGGAAGAAAGGAGTCCATGAATGAAACGCGCATACATTAGAAAGGAAACCTTGATGATTTTGTTGGAGAGTTCTTGGATTGGGAAACTTAATTCTTGATTATCTTGGAAAAAGGCTTGAATCTTGCTTTTGAGAGATGAGTTAATTGGAAACCTTAATATTGTGGTTGAGAGTATAAGAGAGGGTTTTTTAGATTCTTAACTGAAGAAAAATGGGAAAAATTACACCTTTTTAGGGTTATAAGTCGTGGAAGGTGAAAGAAAAGACCAAAATACCCCTATGAAATAATTTCCCAGTTACTAAAAAATCATAGCTGGCGACCAAGGCTGATAAGGCATAAAATTTATGATAAGTCATCAAAAATGTCATCAGATTTGTGATAAGTTATCACAAATGTCGTCACTCGGGATATGGTTTCTGCCTAAGGATGACGACCTTCGTGATAAGGCATCACAAATGTGATAAGCTATCACAAATGTCATCACTTAGGAGCTGGTTTCTGCCTAAGGCTTACAACCTTCGTGATAGGGCATCACAAATATTATAAGCTATCAAGAATGTCGTCATGAAGTCTATGCTAATTAAGTCTAGAAATGACTGTTATGATGGAGCACCAGGCTCCGAGGCCCAGGGTAGTGAAAATAGAGGTCTTAGTTATCTGCCTTATGAAGAGTGTGGTAAGAATCATCTAGGTGCATGTATGGAAAGTAGTGATGTATGCTTTGGGTGTGGCAAGACAAGCCATAGGATGCGAGAGTGCAAAGTTCTAGCATAGAGGGGTAAGGAGTGGCGTTAGTAAGGTACCAACAGTGGTCAGTGTCAGAATAGACTTTATGCACTCCAGACCCATCCTAATCCAGAAAGTTTCCCTAACTTAGGTTCGGGTATGTTACCAGTCTTTCATGTTCATAGTATGCATTGTTAGATCTCTTTCTCTTATTTGAGCATATGTTTCAGTATGAGTTAGCTATTAAAGCCAGCAAGTCAGTTTAGCAATCGGGCAGTCAGATTTTTATAGCTTATTTTCTCATCCTTGCATCTATTTATGCTATCCAAAATCTCAGAGAATGTAACAATTAAAAGGTAGAACCTCTTAGTAGTTGCAAGTTCAGTTCATCTTATGCATCATGCATTAGTTTCAGACTCCTAAAGTTTAGTTATAATCTTGTTAATAGATGCCCTGTGCATCACCCAGTATCTTCGTATTGTAAGCATTCTTAGAGGGACATAGCATCCCAAGGGGGAGATACCCCACTTTCTCTTAACACTCTCATGCCTTAGATCCTTCAATTTCTCCTTGCATAACGAATTTAGTCTAGAATGAAGGGTACTCATAAGTTGACCTTTAAGCTAGACCTCAGCTGTAAGTCAAGTATTCAGAGGTTCAGTTCAGTTCATAATGTTTAGTCCATATGACACATAGCAGAATCAGTCATGTTCTTATGTTTCAGTTCAATATTAGTACCTTTACCATTGCATGTTCTGTCATATGTTTGTGAGTCAGTTCAGTCATGTATTTACGCATCAGATATGCGTAGTCAGCTTATCAGTACTTTTAGTCATGAATTCACATATCATATCAGTCATATAATTATGCATCAGATATGCATTGATTCAACTTGTTAGTTAAGCATCAGATATGCATTCTCAGTTTATCAGAACACTCAGTCCTACATTCATAAATCAGCTACCCATGTATCAGATATGCATGTACAATATGATATTCTTAGTTTTCAGTCATGTCAACAATGAAATCATGATCATTTATTCATGCTATATATTCGTGTAAGTTGTCTTTTATCTCATCTCAGCCAGTATCATTCAAGGAAGAATGTTCCCAAGAGGGAGATTTGTAATACCCCATATTTTAGACTAGAATGAAAATCTGTCATTCCTATGCGTGGATGTTTTAAAAGCTTCAAATACTATATAAATTTAGTTTATAATCAATTATGTAGTGTGGTAATATATTTGAGCATGAATTTAGATCTAGAGGTCACTTAACTCAAGTACAAGTTGAAAGCTTTACTATCGTTCGAGTTTTAGTGATCGTCAAAACTTTGGTCAACTTCAATCGACTATAACTCATTGTATATGACAAACAGGGTGGATTACTATATACCAAATGAAATATCTTTGAATTATCTTTCCAATGATACAAATTTTTCCTAAATTGGATATCGGAGAAAAGGGTTATGCCTATTTTACTCCCGCATATCAGGCTGGAAACAGTGTGAACATTTGTGATAGCTTATCACATTTATGATGCCCTATCATGAAGGTTGTCGTCCTTAGGCAGAAACCATCTCCTAAGTGATGAAATTTGTGATAGCTTATCACATTTGTGACGCCCTATCACGAAAGTCGTCAGCCTTAGGCAGAAACTAGCTCCCAAGTGACGACATTTCTGATAACTTATCACAAATCTGATGACATTTTTGACGACTTATTACAAATTTTATGGCTTATCAGACTTGGTCGTCAGCTATGATTTTTCAGCAACTAGGAAATTATTTCATAGGGGTATTTTGGTCTTTTCTTTCACCTTCCACGACTTATAACCCTAAAGAGGCGTAATTTTTTCTATTTTTCTTCAGTTAAGAATCTTAAAAACCCTCTCTTACACTCTCAACCACAAGATTAGGGTTTCCATCAAACTCATCTCTCAAAAGCAAGATTCAAACATTTTTCCAAGATAATCAAGAATTAAGTTTCCCAATCCACGAACTCTCCAGTAAATCATCAAAGTTTTCTTTCTAAGGTATGCGTGTGTTCATTCATGGATTCCTTTCATCCATGAAGTTCAAGAATCCTTTTTTTTTCTAAAACTATATATTATGGTTTTCATGTTATGAATGGATTGTTGATCATGTTTATATGTTGAATGATGCCAAGATTGAATCTTTATGTGCTATAATGAATCTATGCCATCATATGAGTTAAAAATATGTAAGTCTGATTACTTATGTTGAGTAATTGTATGATTTACACCTATGCCTAAGTTGTGTATGTAAGGTATTTGATAAAATGCCTAAGAGACTAGAAATCATGCATTATAAATAAATTGTGACTAAATGAAGGTTTCATGATAGGCCTCTATAATTCAATGTCATTCATGTTGATAATATGTCTTGTGAATACTGTTGGATTACTCACGAACTAGTCTGATGGAATTATGCTATGCTTACTTGCAAAACCCACTCATGTACAAGATGTAGAATACCCATGTACTTAATGAAATTCTCAAAGTTATGATATTATGGATTGTGGTTGTAATATGTAATGAGCATGATATTGAAAGCTATGCAAGTATATACATGTTATATGAAAATTCTCTTCCATGAAATAGATTATTGAGAACCATGCTTAGTATGAAATCCCTTATTTATGATATTGTGGATTATGAACTCTATTCTTATGATCAAGTCAGTCATGTGTGTCAGTTTCATTCCATCGAGTCGTAGGTGTACTTGTACCTAAAAATATAGTTGTGTGCCTAGAGCCATGTCATGTTTTCACGATACTGTCAGTCAAGCCATGATCTATAGAAATTAGTCAGTCATGTGACTCAGAAAAACTCAGTAATATCAATAGTTCTGTATTCTCAGTATTCTCAGTGCTTAGTAACCTCAGTAATCATAGTAAATCTCATTAACTTCAGTACTCTTAATCAATCCTCATAACTCATTATATTCCATCCATCATCGGAATATAGTAAACTCAGTTTTAGCTCTGCTAAATAATACCACTAGTATCAGTACAGTTAATTAGTATTAGTTCAGCAAATCTGTTCAGTTAAGTTATTTAGTTCAGCCCAATTATTAAGTTCAATGTCTTTTAGATGGGAGTAGGATTCAACACCGAGCGAACATAGGGATGGGGGCTCACCCGCTAGAATAAGAGTAGGGTCCCTAGAAGCAGTCCCTAAGTACCAGAACTACGTTGCCATCTTAGGTATGAGATGTCACCCGTTAGAGAGGACTGACATACTTAGGGGTCACTCGTTCGCACATTTATATGTATAAGACCGATCCCAGGAGTCACCCGCTAGATTAGGACTGACTCCACCGCAGATGTCTTTCCTTGTGGTGCGGTACTGACATCCTTCCAGTCAGGGCAGAGATTGGACCCCAGTCAGCTTAGCTTGGGGCATATCGGTTAGATGAACTTATCCTATAGTTTAAGTTATAGAATCAGGGTTTTCAGACACAGTCAACTCAGCTTAGTAGTATAGATTCAGTACTATTAGATACAGTCAATGCTTATCATTATAAATAGACTTCAAGATCAACCATTCACTAGGACTGATCTCAACTATGATTAATCAGTATCAGAATTATTAGATTTAAAGATCACCCACTAGATAGGACTTATCTCATACTAAGTGAAATCATTCTTATTATCAGTATACTTATGTTTACCCGCTAGATAGGACTGATCTCAGATTTAGTTACTCCAAGTTGAATGGAACTCAGATAGTTCAATCAGAACTTAGACTGTTAGATATAGTCGCTCAGTATCGGTTATATTGATTAGTCTGATCATTATAGTTATATTAGCTATATCAGTTGTCATAGCTCACATTACTAGTATTCAGTTTTAGGACTGTTAGACACAGTCATTAAACCAGTTCTTCATAACTTGAACAGTCTGAAATAGTCAATAATCTATTCAGTTCCTCAATAACAGTAAATTCATGTCATCAGCATCCAGACTTAGTTGTCAGCATCATCACGAGTTCAATTATAGTTGTTTATGTATATATGTATTCTTACGTTCATATTATTTAGTATTGTTCATGCATATAACCCTTTGCATTTAGCCTACCTCACTCGTATACTCATTACATTCAGGTGTACTAACGCATTTACACTATGGTGCTTTCTTTTATATTACACCATAGGTTCAGAGGCACGGGCTCTAGATCAGCAGTAGTATTCTAGTGTTCAGAGTTTGCAGTGAGTCCTTCTCATTCGAGGATGATATAATTATTGCTACATTTTCTATTCAGTTGCTATGTGGAGTTAGTTGGAGATATGTTTCTTCAATTCCTTATTAAGTTTAGTTAGAGGCTTTCAGACTAGATGTCAGATTAGATATTCAGATCTCATTAGTTTTAGTATTTATAACTTGATTTGGTATTGTTATACCTTTTTTAGACATTTTTTTATCAGACGTTTATTCAATTCAAACCTTATGGCCATTCATGTTCATTTTTCCATATTTTATGATATATTATGCAGTATACAGGTACAGATATCAGTCATGGGTTAGCTTGTGGTCCTTCGGGGTCATGACCACTGTTTAGTATTCTGGGTCAGAAAATTGGGGTGTTACAAACAATTCCAAATTGGGTGACATCTCGTACCTATGCTGGCAATGTAGTTCTAAAACTTAGGCATTGCTTCTAGGGATCTCAGTCATCTTCTAGCGGGTGAGCCCCCATCCATAGGTTCGCTCTGTGATGAATCCTACTCCCATCTGAAAGACACTGAACTGAATAACTGAGCTGAACTAAATAACTTAACTGAACTAAGTTGCTAAACTGATACTGATTAACTAAACTGATACTAGTGGTATTATTTAGCGGTGCTAAAATTGAGTTTATTAGATACTAATGGCAGACAGAATAAATGAGTTCTGAGGACTGATTAAGAGTACTAAAGTACCTGAGATTTACTATGATTACTAAGCTTATTGGGCACTGATATTACTGAGAATACTGAACTACTGAGATTACTGAGTTTTCCTGAGTCACATGACTGACTGATTTCTATAGATCATGGCTTGACTGAGAGTATCGTGAAAACATGACATAGCTCTAGGCACACAACTATATTTTTTAGGTACAAGTACACCCAAGACTCGATGGAGGGAAACTGACACACATGACTGACTTGATCATAAGAGTAGAGTCCACAATCCACAATATCATAAATAAGGGATTTCATACTAAGCATAGTTCTCAACAATCTATTTCATGAAAGGGAATTTCATACAACATTTATATACTTGCATAGCTTTCAATATCATGCTCATTACATATTACAACCACAATCCACAATATCATAACTTGGGGAATTTCATGAAGTACATACGCATTCTACATCTTGTACATGAGTGGATTTTCCAAGTAGGCATAGCATAATTCCAGAAGACTAGTTCATGAGTAATCACACAGTGTTCACAAGACACATTATCAACATGGATGAAATCGAATCATAGACTCCTGTCATGAATCCTTCACTTAGTCACAATTTAGCTATAATGAATGATTTCTAGTCTCTTAGGTATTTTATCAGACACCTTACATGCACAACTTAGGCATAGGTGTAAATCATACAATTACTCATCATAAATAATCAAACTTACATGTTTTCAACTCATATGATGTTACAGATTCATAATAACACATAAAGATTCTATCTTGGCATCATTCAACACATAAACATGATCAACAATCCATTCATAACATGAAAACCATAATAAATAATTTTAGAAAAAAAAGGTTCATGAACTTTACGGACGAAAGGAGTCCATGAATGAACACACGCATACCTTAGAAAGGAAACCTTGATAATTTGCTAGAGAGTTCTTTGATTGGGAAACTTAATTCTTGATTATCTTGGAAAAAGGCTTGAATCTTGCTTTTGAGAGATGAGTTTGATGGAAACCCTAATCTTGTGGTTGAGAGTGTAAGAGAGGATTTTTAAGATGCTTAACTGAAGAAAAATGGGAAAAATTACACCTTTTTAGGGTTATAAGTCATGGAAGGTGAATGAAAAGACCAAAATACCCTTATGAAATAATTTTCCAGTTGCTGAAAATCATAGCTGACGACCAAGGCTGATAAGCCATCAAATT